>NW_009917828.1:1676-26902 GCF_000696875.1 Nestor notabilis | reverse complement strand
GGGAGGGCCTGGGGGGAAATCAGTCCAAGAGAGAAAGAATAATAAATAATCAATCCCAATACTTAACAGCCAGCAAATCATTTTACTTCTGGTCTTCTTTAAGAAAGGCTATATTGTTCTAAAAATACTGAAAATGTACCCATTTTTCTGTTTGATGGATATTCTACTATTATACTAACATATAACTTCAATCTATAAGACAGTGCCTGGACAGTATGAAAAAAAGCTTGGAAAGCATGAAGGACCTTTATGCTCTTCTGCTTTGAGAATCTTCTTTTCCTAACCTTAACAAAATAAGTTAAAAATTAATAGATTGTTCTTTACTTCCTGGTGGGGGAGAAAGTAATGTTTATAACATCAAAGACTACAGGAAAAAAAAAAATCCAGAAATATTTGTGTCTCAAAGGACCTAAAGTCTTTTGTGTGATTTTCTTTGTAGGTAGTATCTGGCATCTTTTCTACAGAAGTTTTTAATTCTTTAGGTTGTATGGTAGAAGTTGTGTGTCCATTTTCAGTCCAAGACTAGATATATGTTTTTGAAAATATGGTATAAATATTTGTCACTTAACATGTCAAAATGTAACCGAATTACTGAGTAAAATGCGAAGCCTGAAAAATTCTGACTGGGATTAATTTCTCTGGCAAATAACCAATTTCCTTTCACTGGAAAGACCTAATGTGTGCAACAATCCTAGAACTCTTTGCTTTTTACTAGGAGAGATGGGTCTGACTTCTGAGACAGACTTGGAAGACAGTGGAATACAGGATCTCCTCTGGGAGAAAGCATGACCTTCCTCTATGATTGAAGGAAGTGGTTTCTGTTTCTTCCATGATTTTTATTTACTGTGATTAGATTGCAGAGATTAATAATAATAGAAAATATCTTAAGGTTTCTTGGGTTCTGGTTACATTGCAGAGCTTGAGTTCTGCAGATGCAGTGGTGATATTTAAAGAAACCAGCACGAGGCAGCTTCATCTAGCATGGGACTAAAACAGTGAAGGTTGGCATGGCTGGTCTGATACTGCTGAGTAGGAACAGGAAGCCTGTGCTTTCACTGCTCATACCTTTTGATGATGAAATAAAGGAATTTGAAACTGTGATATAAAGATATAAATAATAAAAGTAGCTCATGCTCCAAATAAGATATATGGAAAACAATTTCCAGAGCAGTCTTTCCAAGAGTAGACAGCAGCTTAGGAAACGCATAGAAGCTTTTATTTCTGCTATCCATGTGGAAGTTGTCATGCAGTTAAATAAAATGCTCTACTTTTAACTCAACTTCTGAAACAGCAAAAATTGAATAAATTGCAAAAATAAAAATGCCATTGTAGCTTTAATTTTCACATAGACAAAATCTGTTGCTATTGCTGTTTTTCTGAAGAAATTTATTTCATCTGCTGAGTATGTATCTTATCTACTCCATTGACAAGATGTTTCTTTTTAATTTTTTGCCTTTCAGAAGTGCAATTATATCTGATATGCAGTAAATCAAATGCAGAGAAATTATTAAATTAGGCTAAGTGATTTGAAAGAAAATGCTAATGAGGTATTATACTTAGCATTGAAAACATCTATCCAGAGCTTTTGGATGCAGATGTTAATGTATATGGCACCTAAAGACTCCTGTTGAAACCTGTTTTCATTCTTGTAGAAGGCTTTATTATTGATAAACTTATTTTAGTGTACTTTAAACTAAAGAGAGACAATAATATTAACCACACTGTGCTCTCTGAAAGTCCAATAAAAAATATAAACCCTTAAAAAATGTCTTTTTTTTATTTTAAAGACTGTGTGTGGGAACTCTTGAAATGCTCTTGTTCTTTTGGAAAATCTACCTTTGCCAGTAAATGTTGTCATTTATTAAGAATGATCTTGCTGTTTCCTTTTTTCCTCAGAAAACTAGTTGGTGTTAGTTGTCTTTCAGAAGAGTCTCTTAAGTTCTTTTTAATTTCTACTGATTTTTCTGTCCTTTAAAGTGTCCATAAGTTACAGGAATGTTCAAAGCATTATCCTTTTTAGCAGTAAAATGCCACTTATGCAAACTGTCCTTGAAAATGTGTCCTAAAATGGTGTGTTGTTTTTCTGTTTATCTCTGAGCAGAGTTTTATACTTTTAAACTTCTCTTCATAGGCACAAAGTAATAAATCTAGAAGTGTTGAAACATTCTTGTAGATATTCTGAAAATAAACTTTCATTTCCCAACAAACTCCAGATATCATAGGAGCCACAACAAAATATTAGCCAGAAGGTATTTAAGGATGAATTCCAGGACCAATCGTGAGTTATTGTCTAAGCTAGAAGTTACCCTAAGAGCATTCCTCCAGTACATTCTTATAATAAACATATTTGAATACCGTGTACAATAATTATTTTAAGATACCAGTTGTTGTATCTATATGGTGTATTTATCTCTGACAGTGAGAGAAAGGACTTGATGTCCTAGTCCTAAATTTTTAAATTAGGGGTAGGAAGGTTAGTTAATTTATTTCTTTAAATATTGCTGGCAATAGTCTTTCAGCTCCTCTTGTATGGTTCCTTTGCAAACCCCTGGTGTATCTCATGTAGCAGATTGTGGCCTTATCCTGAAGGACCATTTTCTCTTGGTAGTGCTTTAGAACTGTGGTGAAGATGGATTCTTTTTTTGAAGAGCAACATCTGAAAAGGAAGTAAAGAGCCTATCCCATGGCTAGTGCGTATTCCCTATGATGAATAGTCTAAGGAGGTGGTAAACTGTAGGAAAAAACTTGATGTCAGAGGCCCATGCTTATAGGTAGGAGTAAGGGATCAGATTTTAGTAAGAGAACCAAGTAGAAGAAGGATCTGCTATTGCTGTTGATAATTTTTGTAAAAACTAAACAAAAAAAAAAACAAACCAAAAAAACTTTATGAATTATTAGAGCCATAGAGAAAACAGCTGCTGCTTGAATTATCAGTGTTTAGCATCTAAAACCTGACTCTAGCTTTGCATGTCCTTTCCCAAGCATGCTGAAGGACAAGGATGTTTGTTTTGAAATACAACTGTAATGTTGCCCTGACTTTAAAAATCATTTTAATTCAACTTCAGCTGCTGAGGTTATGTGCCATTTTTAACCACTTACTATAATGTCATCTCATCAGTCTCTTGATGCAGAAAAATCAAAGGTCAGGCTTAGGTCTCTCTTCTTTGGTTGTTCAATCATCTAGTTGATATGGATTCATTATTAAATTGTTTTATACAAGAAAAGTGGAAAGCAAATAAATACAATACAATGGAATCTATTACCCCAAAGATGTGACGTGTGTGTTTTACCCTCTCCCCTTGTAGTGCAATGTGAAACTATGCTTGGAAACCACAGTGATGGGTCACAACAGAAACAAACAACTCGGGGTAATAGAAACTGGTTCCCCTATGCCCAGCTAACAAAATCAGGGGAAAGTCTGCTAAAGCAAACATCTTGGACTGTGGCAGCAGAACTTGAAAGACTGGATCTGCCTAATGACAGTCCTTGCTGCATGAATTTGTACAAAGCGCTAATGAAGACAAACAGTCTACTTAGCAGTCGGGAAAGCTCCCATTCAGCTAGCAGCTGGCATGAATGTTGTCAGTCAGAAGACATAAGCAAATGACAAATAACTGAAGATGTGGAAAAAATGAGATGACAATGAGCTGATTTCTCATTAGCACTTCTTTTCTTCTTCTTTATATATTATAAACATGTTATTCAGGGTTGGTTGTACTGGCCTTCTAAATGCCAGTAAGTCACTGCTGAAGCAGTGTGCAGATGGGGAGCTGCTGTTCCCTGGGTGGGAGTAGAGTCCTTCTCCATGGGAGCTCCGCACTTTGTGTCCCGAGGTATTCGCAGCTCTCTGCTCCCAAAGTAACTTCTGTGGGGCACAACATGCTCTGATTACAAAGACATTTTTATGAGAATTAGAGGAAGGATTACTGTCAATAGTAGGGCTGACAGAACACCTCAAAATGTATTATCAAAGTAGAACAGCCTATTTTCTTGGGTTTTTTCTTCACAGATCTTGCATGTGCTTTTTCTTCAGATAATGGATATATTTAAATAACTAATTTAGAAGCAATTTAAAATGTTACAGAATTGCCTTGAGAGGCCTTCTGCTGTAGACCAGGTCTCTCAGCAGTATAAATGGCCCTGGACTGCAGTGTTTTGGATTCAGCTTCACATCCAGTGTGGAGAACAGGACTACTAGGTACAATGGTTAATCTTGCATTCTAGGAAACTGGAATACAATGTAAATGGGATTTTTGCATCCAAGCTATGATGTCTTCAGACACCTGAAAGCTGTCTTAGATCTGGCATTTGGTTCCAGCATCTTACCTCCCTTTCCTCCCCTGGCCCTCCACCTCTGACTTGCCTTGCATGGTCACGCTTCCTTTTCAGTTTGGTCACTGACATAAATTCGGATGGTACTAAACAGACATGTCCCACACTGGCATTGTGTTCGCTGCTTGCAGGGTTCCTAACTCCTTTGCTTAAAATGAGAGATTGAATTGGACTACACTTGCCCATGATACCCATGTCTGATGTTTGACTTCAATGGGAGTTTACATCCTAAAGCAGAATGTGGGTGTTTCTGCATTCTAAAATCCAGTGGTCAGCCCAGCTGGATATGGTAATTTTTCAATTTTTAGAAATGAAACGTTTGTGTTATGTTTTTTTGTTTTGGTTTTTGTTTGGGTCTTTTGTTCCACCTCCCAAATCACTGAACGACTGGTCTGCAAAGTGTTTTTCATGTTATATTGTACGCTGTTCAATTTAAAAAGACTGAAAGGTGTGTGTCTGTTTATGTATCAGTAGGTAGATATATGATCAGTATGTTGCCTCTGCTCCCCTGAGGAGAGGATTACAGTGGTCAGCTGGCAGATCGATTTCTTCCATGTGCATTAAATCTACCACAACTGATTCAAATTGTTAGTCATGCAGGATTTCTAGTACTATTTTTCTCTCTTTGCTTCCCCTTTCTGCATAATCATCAGTAGTCTTAAGTACCTGCAGACATTTGAAAATCCCACTTCATCCTTATTCAATTTTTTGAAATCATGTGGAAAATATAGCCCTTAGCCTTTCTACAATTGTGAAGGATAATACTTTCTTACTTTTAATGAAGGAATTTTGCACAGTTGGAGGAACCTAGGATGCCCCAGTAATACCTGGCATGAGGTTAAAAAACAACTAAACTGAAGGTCTGTTTACTGGGGCTCCTTTCAGTGCACTCATGCTCATCCTTTAGCGCCATGCTTGAGAGATGAGCCTCTTCCCCCATGAAAGGAGGCACCTGCTTTTGCTGCCCAGTCATGCTGTGAAGGTGTTTATATTTCTCTGACTCTTAAGGAGAAGTTCAAACAGTAGAAATTATTTAACTTCAGGCTGCTGCTAAAAGGCTCCTTTTGTGTACCTTCGTGTGCCTTTTTTTGTCTGAGCACTGACCCAGATGTGTTCTGACTGTGGCTTGGGATCTCTGCTTTCTCAAGCCTTTCTTCTGCCTCTCTCTGTACTCCCACTGCTGCTTGTCATATTTCTACATAACTACACAGAGGCTATTGACAGTAGAGAGAATCTCAGGCATACCTATTTGCACTACCTCATTGTTGAGGCCCTCTGCCAGGCTCATCTTCCATTTGAATAGGTGCTGGTGCTGCCAGACCTGGTCATTGCAACTTCCTTTCTTCCTTTTCAAGTTCATTTTTCAACATGTTGTGGCCTTATGGAGACCCTGAATTGTCAGTGATAAGTAAAGGAAAAATCAAATAAAAAGAAGACCCAACCACCCCCCACATCCTCAGACATAATGCATTTTCCTGCTAGTGAGCCAATGTTCCTGAGAGATGCTAACTGGTGCTCTATTATGTGCTGTAGTATGTGGGGATTCAGATCTCTGCATATTTTAGCACTGTATATATCCGTGAATGCACATTGAATCGGCCTCTTTCTCCTCAGAGTCAAAATACATGGTGACAGTTCATGAAAATAACATCTGCCAACAAGAAGTACAACTAGGCAGTAAAAGAAGAGTTGTACTGCAAGCAGGGAGCTCGGTCTGGTTCAGCCTTTTGGTGCTTTCCACTATGGCATTGAATCATGAAGGTTTTTACATGGTGAATGCATAATATAACTTTGTAAGTGGTGGTAGTTGCAGTGTTACCTTTCTTAAGAGTTCTAAGGTTGGCTGTGTGTAATTTGTAATAAAAGATGCGCATCTTCATAACTTGTGCTGTTAATGCACCTCACTCTACCATCATGACTATTGATAATTAAAATGGTATCATTATTATTCAGTATTTTAATACCTTGAAATTCAAGACATACTGTGAAAAATAAACTTGAAGTAATATCCCATTCTCAGATAACTTGTACCCCATTCTGCAAAGACTATAGACCATTTCTATTTAAGTGATCGACTTCCTATTGATTTTAGTGTTACACTGAATAGAAATTGTATGATTAAGTAAGTACACTGGAATGAGTCTTGCAATATTAATCAAGAAAACAGATTATGCAAGTAATGAATAAAGAGGGATGAAGGTAGAGAAGGACAAATATAGGGTTAAATCCCTGCTGAGGATCAGCTTTCTTTTCTTCCTGGCCCTGCTGTGGATTGCCTGTGTGTTTGCCTTTTCAAAAAAATAAAGAAATAATGTAGGGCACTTTTTTTCCTTTGCCTGTTTTAGGTAGGTGTTTTTTTTTTTTTTTTTTTTTTTTTTTTTCCTTCCTCCCCCCTGATTTAAATTGCAAAGTTCTTCAGCTACAGTATATTACTATTGATATGTATGCCAGGTACTACACCCTGGCGTCCTAATTTTGTTACAGACTCCAAATAGTACTGTAATGGAGTTTAATGATGATCATGATGGGAAGATACAAGTTTAGCACTACACATCTAGGAAAAATGTTGGGAATGCTTCATCTTTTGTTATGTGGGTGATGTTGATGGGATTCCAGCATACTGGTTGACCTTAGCCATTCTTGTTGTAATTTTGTTTTGAGGTGCACTTTTTACATTGTTTTCACCAAAGGAAAATTGGTTGTGCAGTCCTGGTGAATTACGCTAAGGGGGAAACTATCTAAGGCTGGTCTCATCTGAAAAATGCCTTTACAGTATCTTGAATTCTGTAGACTGTGACAATGTATAGTTGAGGCTATCAAGAACTTCCCAGGTTAGACTTGTGATTTGCAAGCAGTTTGAGTAATGAACCAGAAGATCTAAGTATCTCTAGGGTACAAGCATTGGAATAGTATAAAATTATAGCTATAAGTGTGAGGACAAAAGGCATGTATGAAAGGAAAACAAACTATAAAATGGCTAATTTTGGTGGCAGAACAACAGATAAAAAGGCACATAAGCCTTTTATTTGAAATAGAACAGAAGCTGCAAACTTCAAGTTTCAAGGTAAACTCATACAGCCTGTCAATGGGAATAGTGCCATAAAGAATTAAGGAAAAAAAGGTCTCTTGCAAGAGCTCTAACTGTTTTTCTGTAGTGAGTGTTCTGTGACAAAGGATTTTCTTTTCTCTGTGTGGTCCCATTTGATTACAATGCTAGGAGTGCCTGGCTGCATTCCATATATAATTAATTGCTTTGGTTTCAGACTGCAGCGGGGCCAGGCTGCCTCAACCCCATGCACTTGTTCACATCTTTAGATAGCTTTCCACCATGCCAGCTGGTGAGTGAATGGAGCCTTTCACAGCAAGCGTAGTAGGCATGAATGGTTGAGTCATTGTCCTCCTTGGCTCTCTAGTTAATCTAGTGACAAACAAGGTTGGGAGCTGCTGCAGTTGACATCCTCTTTATTGCCCATGTTTTCAGTGTAAACACTGTGTGTAAAGGGATTTCATCTTTTCGCCAGCTTGTTTCTGTTTCTTGCTTGTTTTGGAAAGAAAGTATTCTTTATGAAGAGATACTGGTAAAAGCTGATGTGTCTTATGTTCATTTGTTTATTTTTAGTTTCCAGCAAAGCAGTTGAATGCCTCAGGTTGTGTGTGCAGGCTCCAAGTTTTACAGGTTTTTTTGTTTCTTCTGAGGTTCAATTCTCTCTACTCACATAAATGACTTCTGCATTGCCTGTGAAGTTACACCAAGCTATTGTTTCAGTTCTTGCCTTCTTTTAGGGATGTGTTTCTGAATTGTTATTTATTTCTGCAGTATACAAGCACAAATAAATTAATATAAAAAGAGAAGGTCTATTTTCTTAAAGGGAAATGTTATAAATGTGGGAAAGAAGATTTATTTCTGGTACCCTTTGGATAAATGCAAAAAGTAGCAGAAAACTAGGAAATTGGATAACAATAAGAAGTGTTCTTATATGAGTAATTTTCAAGTCTGTAGTATAAACCGGGTTGTTTTGGTTTTTTCTAAAATATTTCTAGTAATTCTCTTATTAAATTCTGAAAGGTAAACTAACTTTTGATAGCATGTAGTAAAAAAAAGTTGTTAGAAATGCAAATTAATTCCATTTAGTGTTTGAAAAGTATGCATGTTTTAGTTAATGATTTTGCTTGATCATGATATCTTAAAAGGGGGATTTTAAGCCTTTTCTGAGCTCAAGAAGGAATGAGGAACATGTGCCAACTCTGTTTTCCTAATTTTTCTAGTTCTTTCAAAATCAAAGAAGGAAAAGTGAGTCAAAAGGGCAAAATCAGTATGCAGCAAAACTGCTCGCTCATGGTCTAGTCATTTATGCAGCCGGGATAAGCAAAAAAGCAGTTTTGGCAGTTGCTTTTCTTCCATGATGAATTGTTTGGTACAAAGAATATACATTTTGGTGACTGCTTCCCAGTCTTCTTCCAGCAGAAAACTGATTTATAATGAGAAACATGGGCACTGCAGTAACCTCCTTCTATCTAACACTGGTGTGATGTAGGCATACATGGTGAGCCCTTGGCTTTGATGGAGGGCTTTAGTGTCCCTGAGCTCATCATATCACCACCAGAAGCATTGCTGGTGGGTAATTTCATCTTCTTTCCTTATTTAGCCTGGAGGAGCTGTGGAGTGAGGGGAAGGTACCCTGAGTAACAGGATGGTGATGTCTGCTCTGCTGGAGAAGCAGGATGCCTTCCTGAGTCCCTCAGATAGAGGACCTGTGCTATTTGTATATCTGTGCTTTATTCTGGGCTGTCCTGCTCATCTGGCAAGCGTGAAGTTTTGCAGAGGAAGATATCCTTTTTAAAACTGAAAAATGTTCTTTCATACAGTAAAGAAAATGAGATTATCTTCAGTAATAGCTCTTGTACACCTTCTGCTTCCTTGTTTTCAAAATAAAACACATTCCTGGAACCTCCCTGGGCCTTTGCCCGTGTGTAAAGTTGTAAATGAGCAATGTGCATGTCTCACAGTGCTTAACAGCCCCAATCTAAACATACACAAGGAAATGCGGGATGGAAGTTGTAGGGGTTAGCTGGGCTAGGGGCTTTTGTAAATGTAATGCAAAGGAACTAGGAGCAAAACTCTTATTAATGCTAAAGGAAAAGTTTGCTGAATTCCATGCTAACCATGCTGGAAATCTTCCCCAAGAGGCACAGTTTAATAGTCGTAATTTGATTTTATTTGTATTAGCTATCTTTGCCTAATTAATATACAGAAAAAAGCAGAAGACAGGGAGGAAAGAACTGTTAAGCTGTTCAGTATTTGGTGTTTCACCAGTGCAGCAAGAGCAGGAAGAAATCATCCCATCCTGCTTGTAATTCCATCATGTTTTGGGACAATGTTGACTCTACTGTCTATTAATCTGAGTGATATGCTACTTGTCATCAAGGGTAGTAAGAGAAGAAATCTAACTTACAGCTTGGTATGAGGCTTGCTTTAATTAGAGTAAAAGCAGACCTTTTTTAACCCTACTTCTATATTTTCTTTATGCTTGCCTTTAAATTGAGATGTTTTCTTATTATGATAACCCATAATGAAATCCCCATTCTCTCTCCTTTTTTTAATCTTCTAGTATTTAATTTTGTTCTGTAGACTTACTTATCTGAATAATCCCACAGACTTGGTTTATTAAAGTGAGTATTTACTTGCTTTACTCAAAGCTACACTTGACCTATTCTTGATGGCCTTTGGACCTTTCAAGTTTTTAGTATTGCTCTCTCAGAATTGAGAACAAGTTAAAATATTGTGTCTGATGATCCTTTATATGCTGTTTGCTTGTGGTGTGTGTTGTCCATGTTGCGGTGTCTACCTGTGTCTGTGTGTCATCCCTCCCTCTCTGTTTACTCTGGAAGCTTGGTGGGGGGGATGTGTGTGAAAATTCATTCATTGCTTCATTCTGTGTGTGGGAACTTCAAGAGCCACATGCCACGTGAGGTACGAGTATGCTTCAGTCTGGCTGTGCAACACCAATAGTATGCTGTCTGTTTCAGGAGTCTCTGGCTGAAGGTCACAGGCTAAATGTTGTTTCATTTTGTATTGGGAAAGTACAATTTAAAGCTGACTAAAAGAAAAATCTGGAATCCAGAGTTGAATGGTGCTCACAGAGATTGCACAAAGAGAGGATAAAATCTCGTATCAAAAGAAGTAAAAACCTTTTTTTTCATTTCTTAATTCTGCCTTTTCTGCAATAAATAGCAACTTGAGTAGGCGTTATGTTCTGCACAGGAGTTTCCTGCAGAGGGTTCGCTGCAGATTTGTTAGCATTAAGGAACACCTTGGAAGGATTAGGGTAAGACTCTTAGCAGACTAAATCTCTAGAGGACATTCTTGATAGCATGTGACTGACTTTTGACCTTCCCCTTTAAAGTGTTGGCATCAGAATAATTATCATGAGGCACTAGAGAAAATCAAATGTTTAAATGATTGCTTCCAATTAAGAGTTGGTTTTTTTTTTTTTAAGATGGAAATTAAATATTACATGTGTAGAAGTCCTTATTAGTGGTGGTTCTTCATGATAATGGCACAGTGCTTTTCAAACCTGCTGATCTTGATCCAAAGAATAATTTTAACTGCATTGAAAGATTATTAATAAAAAAAGGATGGCATGAAAACAAAAATGAATAAACTCCTGGATCTGACTACTCTCAGTGGTCTGATTTCCCTATCTTGCCCATCACCCTTTAATTCACACTAAAAAGAGGGTCTAAAACATGGTTGCTTTGCCTTCATGCTGCAAGATACCCCTTTTCCTTCACTGTCAGCACTGATGCATCTCTACTAGTGCTAGCATAGTCCACTCCAAGCACTTTACCATCATCTTCGTGGAGATGAGCCCGAAAGATTTGCATGAGGTTTGGGGTTACAGTCTAGCAGGCCCCTGACATTCTCCCACTCCTTGAGCTGTTCCTGAGGTAGCAGCAGTGGGAGAGAAAGAAAATGCTGGTCACACTGCAGCTACCCTTATAGAGAGACCTTTAGAAGCAAATATAGTGCAATTCCACATTTGGTATTCCCACTGCTGTTTTAAAAAGAGCTAGTAGGTTTTTGCTGGACTTGGATCTTTTTCTTTTTTTCCTCCACTGAAAGTAATCATGTTTGTTCTGTTTAAAAAGATTTCTGTTAAATCCCTTTGCAAATGGTCCCTGATCTCTGTATTTCCAAATCTTTCTTTCTTCCTTCCCAGTGTGTCAGTTTGAGGGAGGAGCAAAATCACTATGGTAGCAAACTGCTTCTCAGACATGTCAAAGAAACCTGCCAAGGTTTCATAGGGTTATTGTGTGCAGTGATGAGATTCTCTTTTGTTGTTCATCATGTAATCAGTTCAAAATAGCAGTATCTGAACTAGGATTTCACACTCCCTTATTCTGCCTCTGGCAGGGCCACTGTGTGTTTCCTCATCCATGTCGGTCTCATGCTTGTTCCTGAGAGTATGGAAAGGAACCTGGGGTAAAAGCTACCTTAATGTGCTTCTGAAAGACAAAGGTCTCATTATGGCTATTGTACTGGAGCACTGGTACATAGCAAAACAGCAGCCCCCCGAGAGTGTTCAAGTGGGGTTTTCTGGGACTGTGTCACATTAGTTTTCTCATTGGAAGGTCAGAAGAGCTCAGTAAAGCCAATGACAGCAGATGAGCCTTGTCTAAGGTGCAAGACCAAGCCTCTTTTTTTTTTTTTTTTTTTTTTTTTTTTTTTTTTTTAAATCATGTCAAGGGGCAGCATCCCCAGTGAGAAGCTATTGCTGCTCAGCCAGCCAGTCCTACTGGGAGCAGTGAAACTCTGTGATAGATGCTTCTCTTGTAGGATGTGTTATTGCCATTGGGAAAACACTTCCACACTCTGGCATGTGCTTACTTCAACCCACCAGATTAGTTTCCTAGGTCCATTTTGAACTCATTCTTTCAAATCACATCTGGGAGATGCTGGGATACTGTACCTGGTTGCAGGTTTTGTGCTCTTCCAGGCTGAGGGCTGTAGGGCAATCATACTGTTGAAACACTTGCCCCTTTGCATTGCACATCTGTAAGGAGCACCCTTGAGTCTGATTTTTGTGGCATCCCCACAGTTGTTCAGTTCCTCAGTGCAGACAAGTCCTGAGCTTCCAGCTGTGTCAGCAGCTTCTTGTGGTAATGTCAAAAGGGTGATCTAACACCTTTTCTCCTAAGTGTGTTGTGCTTTGTTTTCTTGGGATGTCCACTGGAGAACATAAGTGGTGCTCTGTGCCCAAAGACTGGGTTTTGATGTGTGCCTGTGTTTTAACTACTTAATCAAAATGTAGCAATTAGTATTTACACTACTGCAACTATATTGATACCCCTATCAAATGGCCGAGTTTAATTTTACCTTGAGTTTGGAGCCAAAGCTGCCTCAGTTAAATGCTTAGAATTATCAGAAGCATTCATTTCATTCTACTGGCAGCAGGGAAAACAAAAATTCCCAGCTTAAGTTCTGCAAGTTACCCTGTTAGTCTGTATACATTTGCAGTGCTGAAATAAGTCACCTGAATCCAGCCTGTACTCTTTAAAATGCTTGATTTAGAGCCTTTTGTTGCGTTTTTCTTTTGTAACTTGCTGGTTTTCTGCCTTTTTGCACTGACAGCAACAAAGAAACCCTTATTTCAGTGCAACTCCATCAGTCATGTATAGAAATAGAACAAATACCTAGAAAATCAGAATGGATCCCAGAAGGGCCTCATGGCAATTTCTGTTCCAACTTCAAAAGGTACCATTTACATAATGCAACATCTTCACTGGAATGAATAAACCATGATTTAATGCAAGACCTTTTGTCTTTTATACCTTATGTTTAAATAATAGGTGCATAACAATTAAAATAAAAATACCTGAAAGAGTGATGTTTGGTTAATGAAGCTGTGAAATTGAAGCTTGTTGCTGATGTACAGCATCAAAAGCAATTTTCATTCTTATTTTAGTAAGCAGTGAGAGGCAAGTTTGTATTAGCTGATCTGATCCAGTCCAACTTTATATTATTTTAATCTCAGCTGCTGCTCTCCATGTTCAGTTTCAATTTATGTATTACTGGGCTCCCTCTGGTCTCCTCTTCTGCTTCCCTGTGGCTGTTTAAGATTGTAGATGGCTCAGAAATAGTCACTGTATTTTAAGACAAGCATGGACATGAAAGGTAAGTGTCTGTTAATCCTTTTCTTGGCTTAGACCCATACCCCTGTGTCTCTAACATCTCTTGTAAGAAATCAGTGCTTTATTTCTATCAGTAAGTGCTTTACATACTGTTTTTTAGTTTTGTCTTACCACTATTGCATAATTCTATGGAAGTGAGGAGGGTCTCCCTCTGCTCTAACCACAGGCTTTAACCAGACTGCAGATGCATCTCTATATAAAATTTCTACAGCCTGCAACCACCTGTAGGCTTCTCTCCTCATACAGGTTTCCCATCCAGTTACTACTGCTTTTATTTTATGGCTGTAGGTTGTTGGGTATTTCCCCCCTGAAGCTTCTGGGACAGCTACTTGCATTACCTTCCATGAGTGGCTCCCCATTTTCAATTCCCTCTTAAGACTTCCCCAGTGGGGGAGTATTTTCTTTATAAGCTATGAGCAGTCCAGAAAGGCAGCCTTGCAGCTTTCACTCACTACAACTGTCACATGCATCTCCACGAACAGCTAGCTTAAAGGAATCCAGTTTCCAAAATGTTAAATGTTAGCAAAGCTCACCCAGCACATGCTTGATGTGCCATCTGTTACGAATGGGAACGAGGCTGCAGTTGAGAAAGTAAGAAATAGGATTTGTTCTCCTCAGCGTGTTCTATGTGACACTCTGTACTCTGCATATCCTACCATACCATCGTTTTTCTACCAACGTCAGGTTTCCATTGCAGGTTTGACTTTTATCCTTTTCTTAAAGCGTACAAACAGACTTCCCAGCTGCTTCTATGCTGCCTCTCAAGCACTGGTCATCTATAATGCCATTCTGACTGGAAGTACAGTGCTAGCAAGTCCCAGCTGCTTTTAGAACAGATGACGTTAAGACTCTTGTAGGAAGAAGCATAAGCTGCTTCTACCTTTCCAAGGCTCACTGTACCCTGGCCTTCAGGTCTATCTTTCCAATTGTGAACTGATCCTCTAGTTATTTCCTTCTGGCCTTATTTTTCTTAATGAGATGATGGAGAACAGCCAAGGTGCACCACTAATTCTATTTACCATGCTTTATATGTCCCAACTGCAGTAAATCTCAGACCACATTGTTCTTTAGCATCTGAGTGTATTGTGTTGATGCCGTGAAGGATACCCCTGTAATGAGTCTAAGCCTGTTCCTCACAGTAAACTTCAGCCATTGCGGTTGCTGTCAAGCACGTAGCTGTAGCACTGTAGCCTGACCTCCTATTGTCAGTCTCTCTCTTTCCCCCCTGCTTTCACATGGGAAGCAGAAGTTCAGAATCTGGATGCAGTTTCAGCCCATGTTAATTTTTTAAAGCAGTGTCCCAAAGACTAAACTATGAGCTGGAATGGGATAGGATAGTGCTTCTGCTTTTAAGGTTGTGAATGGTGCAGAGCAGTGGATGCAACAAGATCCCCTAGCCCACAAGTGTTGAGATGAGGATTTTTAGTGGGTCCCTCCTCTCTTTTACAGACTACACTTTATGTCCTAAGGTACTTGCTACAGAGTAAGCACTTCACAAGAAATGCCTTTTCAATCAAGGACTATTACATCTCCCTGCGCTCCCCTGCTTCTCTAAGCATGAGGAATGGTAACTAAGGGAACAGGGTTCTGTGAAATCAAAAGTGTGAAACCACATGCAACTGCATTGCATATTTTTGACTAATCTGAGGACAAATACTTAAAACCACAGAAAGACTTACTGACCTATGCATGACCTCACTGAATCCTGATAGTACAGGTTCCCTCACACAAGGTCTATTCTCTGCATCAACAGTAGCACAAGAACCTGTGTTAATGGCTTTCAGAAAGGCAAGACAAATTTTTAAAAGTTGTAAATCTGGAATAAAATTTTGATCTGGGGGTGTGTATTTTGGACTTTTTGGTGGATGGTATGTGTTTTTCTTTTGTTTTATTGGTTTTGTTTTTGTTCAAGTCAACTCCTTAGAATGTCTACTGGAAACAAAGACTCTACTGGAACATGATAGCAGTGTTTATGAATTTATCAGACCTTGATAATAGCCAGCTTTCAGACTGATTCTACTGTCAATAATACCACGTGTATGACTTCAATATAAGAATCCGAGAACAGAACACAAATACTTGCTGTTTCCATATTTATATAAAAAGATTTACAATAATTCTTGATAGTGAATCTGCCTTGCTTTGGATTCAATATCATACTTTGATGTAGTACGTGGGCTTTGCAGACAAGTTTTCACAGAAAGCATTAATCTAGCTAAACTATATTTACCAGAGTCAGTAAATAAGTGAGATGTTATCAAGATCGGAATCCAGGCTGTGGTATATACTGCACATTACTGTCTACATAAGGGAAATTATTCTGCTTTCCTATCTGGTTACGGTAAGACTAGTGCGTCATTAGGAGTTTTGCCAGGGGAAATCCGTATGTCTGACATGTAAGAGATCAGGACTACATTAGAAACTCTTCAGTTGCTAAAATGCAGTTGAACGTTATTGATGCAGATACAGGGAGGAAAGACTTCAGTAGCATAGCAGAATGTACTTCTGAAGGTTAGAAATGTGCAGCGCTACAGTTCAACACATCTGCAGAATCCTTGGGGACTTCAACCCTTCAGAGGTTTCTGTAAGAAGTGAATTACAGAGCAGCTCCAAATAAGGGACAACTGGAAGAATCTTGTTTCTTTTTTTTTGGAATAGGATCAAAGCAGGCTTTAAGAGGAAAGAATAGTTCATACCTCTTCTTGTGAACTCACAGCTCTTGTTTCTTTCTAGTATGTAACATAAGCTGAAGGACTAAATTGTTGTTAAATAGTTTATTCTTTTTTAATGTCTCTCAAATGCCAGGATTGTCTATACTGGAAAGGATTACTGCAGAGCTGTAGAATAAGCCCCGGAGGATGAAAATTCAGCAGGGGAAAATGATGTTTCATTAGAATGCTAAAATATTAGATAGAACTAATTGCTCATTTACATGGCAGGCAAAAGGCTTGGAGAATGTGTGAAATGCTGGGTCAGCAAGAGGAAAAAAGAATAATGGGAAGGAGAACTTTATCAGTTTGACTGTTTTCTGTATGATTGCTGCTCCCAGGTGGATTAGAGGAGTCCTACTAAAGGATTAGAGGGTAGGGAGGAGGGAATCAACAACTAGAGAGATCCCCAATCTTGTTCATAAAACAAGATTGATAACAAAGCAAATTTGAGTTGGGGGAAATGCTAAAGTGGTTTTGGTCCAGCCTGCTCATCTCCTCAGCTTCTCTTCGTATACTCAAATAATTAACTTCAATAGGTGAGAACAAAGCTTACTTCATTATTTCCTTGAAATGTCAAACTGCTACTGGGAAGGACTGGTGAAAATAAATTGCCTTTGCATCTCTCATAGGGACCACACATGACAGCCAAAGTACTGTCTCTATTTAAATATTAAAAGACTTCCAAGGTCTTGTCCCTGGCTTTGAAGGTTTAGATGTGATGTAGCTGGTGCTGTGATAATACAGAATAATGAAAAACCTAAAGAAGGCAACACTCATTTCTGCAGCATTTAAAATGGGTGTAGGGAGCAATCATTAGTTGTTAATATCTGGTTTTGATAAAAATGACAGCCATATCTAGACAGATGTTTTGAGTGAGTCACAAAATGGCAGGTTTTGATACAACACTTCTGACAGTGAGTGTTTCCCAAATACCTGAGTAGAATGCGTATGATGTTTTTACTGTTTTACAAGAAGTTGAGCAGCATACCAATATCCATGCCCTCCTATACCTGGAAAATCCTTTCTATAAGGATGAAAAAACCTCAACTACTCTTAAGCCAAGTAGTTCTATGGAGTGAAGGATCTGGCTGTTGAACAGTGGCTTGTTAAGGTTGGTGTGTCTTTATATCTTCTGACATCTAAAGTGATTTGAGTTTTGAGGCAATCATCTTCCATTTTTAAGATGTTTGTCTTCCTCCTACAAGGATTTCTGTGTTCTACTTGTACAGTCCCCTTTAGTTAGGGGCTAATAAGTTTCTTCTTTCTTTAAATGTCCAGGAACTAAACACCTTTCTCCCTTTCTGGCTTGAAACTGGTTAGCATGTCTTGTCTTGGGACATGAATACACATGGCAAATCAGTCAGGCTGGAAATAATACATAAACCTTCCATGCCAGTGACATGAACAGGAACATTTGCTTTATATTTCATTTTGCCAGGTTTGAAAAAAAACATTGTCATGATTTGCTGGTAGGTTTAGCACTCGTTGAGGCAGCTGAGCCTCTCTATGTCTGAACCAATTACTATGGTTTTAGTGGGATTGGGCAAAAAGGCAGTTCCATTCAAACTGCTTTATTGGCATGACTAGTGTCACAAGCTTTGCCAAAAGGCATGGTGCCGCTAGGGATTTGAGAGATTCAACATGTCAAAATGGTTTTTGTCTTAAAATAAGTGCCATTTGATTCTTTCTTCTGCAATTATTAGATCTAGAATTAGGTTTCGATCTTTGCTCCTGATCCTTAGAAGTTCAGATAAATAATCTTGTTAATGGTAGCTAAGACTGTGTCAACTATGCAGATGAGAAATAAGAGAAAGCTTTGTCTTTTCGTCTAAAACCTGAAAAAGGTCAAACAATAAGGCTCTTTCCAGTGTCTAGAGGGAGTCTAGAAAATAGAATTTGGCTTTAGGATGCAAGGAACAAATCCCTGAACAGGGTCTTTTCTAAAACTGAAAGACAAAATCCTTGCAAATGGTCTGTTAATTCACAAGTAAATGCTGTAATAGGAAAGTTCTCAGTTAGCCGAGCTCTTTGGGCGCTCTTTAGAATGACAATGCAAAGAGTTAAATCCTATTTTCTTTCAATCAATGTTAAAACAACGTCAAAGAATGTCCCAGAAAATGTATGTAAATTATAAGCAGGCTGGTTTGTAGTTCTCAGAGTTTGGTGTTGTGTACTGGAAAATGTTAAGCTGATAAAGAGTAAAGGGCTGCACTATTTTAAGCTCTCTTATCCAGTTAGCTGACTAAAACTGTTTTATAGCTAGAACAGAGCATCTGGGCTGGTATACATAGCATTCATCAGTGACTCTAAATCTGTGAAAAAGAGCAGGGAAACAACAAGCTTGGAATAGATTCTGTCAAGCACGCAACATCTGAACAATTTGTAGTTAGAAAACCCCACTGATGCTCAGAAATCGCAAGTATCTGCCAGTCCTTCAAGATTTTTCTCTGCGAGCATGTGCTGTTTTTCTGAAGTTCCTAAGTGCCGTCTGAAACAAAGTGGAAGATAGAACATACTGTACTGAGCAATGAAGCCAGCATTGAAAGGAGAAAAACAATTCAGACTGGGACACTTCCATCTCCCAACTATCACGGTTTGCATAAAAAAAGGATGTTAATTTCGGTTGTTTTCTTTATTTCTCTTGAAATTCTAATGTCAAATGCCAGGTGACCGATTAGTACCCTGTTGCCCCCCGTCTAAAACCTCCAAAGAGGTCATGGAGTTTATAAAGGATTGTCTGCGTAGGGCAGGTCATCTACTCACAGATGTGCCTCTTAATCTTGTCCGTGGCTTTTAACCTGAGTTAGGTCTTCCAGTCACTGTAAGAGCCTCAGTAGTGCCATAACATGTGCCTCAATTTCCTGATGCTTAATTAAAAAAGTAAAAATTCAGAAATTTACCACTTCAATATCCTTTCTTGCGAAGAGAGCCTGTATGTAACATTAACATTGCTGCTTGTCTTACCAGAGGATTTTTGACTATATTTATTTTATCCTTCCCCCCCCGCCCCTTAAATTGAGAAATCCTGAAACCAAATCTGTGTTCACAGGGTAGGGAGCTGATCTGAAACGGACCTAATACTAACTAGAAATACTACCTTTTTATTAACCCCGAAGTACAACAAAATAAAATCCTTTTTTCTTCTGAATATCAAACTATGTTATGAACTGCTCAGTTACATTCATTATGAAAGTGAAAAAAAACATAAAGCAACACTACTCTCTGTAGTGGCTTGTGTAATTTTTGGGATCTTACTCATATGGGTTTTATTTTCAAATTCCAAGTACTTTTACAACTGAACTTGAATTGAATATAGCACTCTTGATGCAGTAAAGTATAGATTTTTCAGAGAAAGGCTATCCAATGGAGGACATTGAAATAAAATGGTGCTGTGATAATGCTGTGGGCTGATAGCACTGAAATTTCTGCATGCCCTGTGTAGACTAGACAGCAATCTGTTGGATGAGGGGTGACTCTTATTCCAAATATACACCATGCAGCACTGTAAGTTAACAGCAGTTTCCAGGGTTACCTTTCATTTATAAGAACACCACCAACAGGCTGAGAAGATTGCCCTCCTCTCTGCAGAAAAGGGTGGAGAAAATCCCTCATTCTGGATTTTCCAGATGCCAGGCATTGTATAATGGTGGTAGTAAACTTTTTCTTGGGCATGGTAGTGGTGGTTCTACTTCAGCTTAATGAACTGCTGAGTTGCCTGGAACAGGTAATGGCTGTATCTGGGGATACTTCTGAGTTTGCTGCTTTCTGCAGCATGGAAGTACCTCGGCCAGCATCTTGCATGTGAGAGCACCAGGGTAGCATTAAAGATGGGTGCTTTCCTGAGTGCCCCACAGCCCGTGTGATATGGTGGCTCTGAACTGCCAGGCCGTTAGCGACCATGGAGGGAGAAGGTGTTGCAGCAAGACTTCTCTAAGGCCTGAGAGATCAGCCTTGGCATGGAGCTTTCCCTTCTTGTGTTGTTTGTATGTGCTCTGTGTCGGGCAAGATAACCAGTCCTTACTGGGCAATTTTCTTCTCATCTAAGTGCTGCAATAAGGAGTTACCAGCAGTGCCCTTCATAAAAATGTAGGTGGCATAGCAATGCACCACTAAGAGACACGGAGCCTTTGAGGTAGGTGTAGCTGCAAACTCCATCAGCACCTCACCACCAGTTTGGGAGAGAGGAGGTAGCCAGAGCAGTGCAGGTAAATGGAGATGGGCAGAAAGAGCAGGTTGTCCTGGATTCAAAATCAGGGGCTGTGCACAATGCTCCATGTCTGCACATTTACCTTAGGGTATTTGTTTTAAAGTTGGTGTGCTGTGAGTGATTATATTTTCCCCACGCTATCAAAGCAGTTGCTGCTAACATCATTAAACAAGTCTCTCTCATCTTTGGCCTGCTGTGGAGTGGGAGGACTGACTCCCACTGTCTGATCTGGTTAGTTACTAATCCTGGTTCTTGCCTGGTTCCTGCTCGTTACACAAATAACATGAGCTTAGAGATCACTGATCAAAACTGCTTTTTATTATTCTTTAATGCAGAACTAAGTGTTGCAAGCAAAGCAATGGCAGATGCATGGGAGAGACTGAGGATGGAGTTTTAATAAGGGAAAGGGAAACTGTTTATGGAGTTATGCATAAAACAGTTCACTCTTACAGCCAAAACAGGAGGGTGACCCCACCTCCTTCTCTGAGGGACCTCTTCCTGCTAACTGTTCAGATATTGCTATTCAGATCCTGCTCAGATTTCATACTTGCGCTGTTGTGAACCTGTAAAAGGCTGTTCTGTGCTCACCTACAGACTCACAGGCTTGGTTAATATTGGACATGGGAAGAATTTTTATTTTCTGCAGCTCTCCAGGAGCTTTTCCTAAACAATGATCCCCAGCCACAGGGGAATGTTGTCTGAGGTGGGATGGAAGGATGAATTTGGGAACTGTGGGTTGAACGTAAACTGCAAACTGTAGAGGTTTGGAGGATATCTCTGCCATTAACATTTCAAGCTGAGGCCATTGTGTGGTCTTATCATGAATATCAGATCCAAAACACCGTTTGTACATGTTGAATAGAGGTAAGACGGAGGAAATGAAGATGACCAAACTAGTAGTTACTTGGTCAAGGGATGTACTTAGATTTATTTTTTGTTGTTGCTGTTGCTTTGTGCTCTACTATAGAATGCATTGCAGTGCTGCTGTCTGGAATAACACACTGCAGGAGGAAATTAACTTGTCTTTGCTACATGGAAATTGGGATGTGATTTCTATTGTGTTTGCAGGAAGGGGAGTGAAGCTGCTTGTGACACACTATTAAATTTTCTTTTTGCCTCTTGTGCCCTTTTGTTGCGAACTAATTGTACCTGGCATCAACGCAGCTTGGTAAGGGTTATGGAAAGCTGAAATCTTATAATTGGGAATATCCAAAGCTGTTTTATTAAAGCAAGTCTGCCAGCCAAACTCCATGTGAACTTGGCTTTGTTTGCTTTTGCTCTTAAACAGCAAAGACCTTAGAGTCAATGTAATTCATTAAGCTCTATGTAAATGAGGCTGTACTAAATGACTAGAACATGTTATCCATGTAAGATCTGAGATGAGGTGTCTGGGGGGAAAATGATAGTATCTGACTGATAACAGTTACCCACCAGGGAAGCCTCTGGCCTTCATTTCTATAAAGATATGAGCACAAATGTATTATCACACTATTAAAAAGCCAGAGGAAGGAATTCTTCTCTCTGCCGTTTTTGAGGGGCACTCAGGTCTTTATCTTTCCAGCCAAAAGCAATTTTTGCAACAATCTGTCTTCTCGAAGGATTAAGTCAGTGTCAAAGAGAGGGAAGGCAGAACTGTTAATTGCAGGCAGATCAGTTGGGGTAAAATTGCAATTAGAAGAGACATTGAGGGAATTGGCAAATCCCAGGAACAGTTCCTTTATACCAAGATTTTCTACACTTTGATTCATGTGTTCAGACCTGCCAAGATACCAACTTGGTAAAGACTGTAACAAAAAGCTAATTTATCAGCAATTTATGGTGAACACATAGAAAACCTCTTGGGAACGTCGTGTCAAATTGCACATTTTTCACCTGCTGGTGCACTTAGTTAAGGTTGTGTAGTCCTACCTATACCTGGATTATTTTTAAAGGTACATACTTGCAAGTGGTTGACAAGAACTGTGGTATAAAAAAGATTGTATAAACCCAACCATTTCAGCTAAGGATACTTAGGGGCTGAAACATAGACGACTGAACTGGATCAATCTCTTTTTCACCTAAAAGAAAATATGATTCCTGAAAAGGTAGGGTTCGTTATTAGAATACATGTTTTGTACGTAACATTCTTGTATGAAGAACTTAATTCAGAAATATTCCTGTATAAGTCCATTCAAATCAGGTTTTATGCAGTTACAGTTTGTACTCTGATCTTGGACCTGCGCTTCTCATCACTACAGCTATCCTTTAGAAATCATCTAATGCAAAATTCAGCAGCAACAACAAAAACCCAATAGCCAAACCATTAAAATTCATAGAAGACTCTGAAATATATATAAGGAAAGATCTCTTAGAATACACAAACATTTACTCATATGGCTGAAGCAGTGAGGCTCCAATGTCCTCCCCTACCAGTACTCACACAGGTATTGACATTTTTATATATGTATGTTGGGTTGGTTTTGTTTTTTTTTTTTTTTTTTTACCTTGATGTGGAGGCTGAATACAGGATTTCTGTCATGGAGAAACTGACAAAAGAGAATTTGCCTGCAAAAAGACTCATTGCCAAACTTTTGGGACTCTGGCTCCTTCAGATTTAGGTACCTTAGAATTCAAGTTGTGATGGACAAAGTTTTGATGTTGATTTCACTATCTGTGTGACTAGAGCTCTAGATATGGTCTGAAGAGATACTAGAGTGTTCAATAAGGTTCATACCTTACTAATGATGCCTCTAATAAAAAAGGTAAATGCAGCTCAATCCATCTACCACCTTCAGGGACACTGTTTAGGATTGTACAAAAAAATCCAAGCAAACCTGGGCAGAGGGGGAAAGTTGAGAGCTAATCTCAGACTGAAAATGAAAAATGTAATCTCGTTAGAATGTAATTAACATCATGTTATATGGAACAGATTCACCAAATACGAGTGTCAGTTCTGATCTCCATTCCCTGTCTGATTCTTAGTAAAGTCTGAAAGGACATTAGCATGATATATCTATCTCCTTTTGTATTAAATGGCAGAGTACAATAAAGAGATTTGTGAAGAATTAAAATAAAACAAAACCCGAAAAAATCCCAAACAAACAAAAAAACCAACAAACCAACACAAAAAGCCCAAACAACACAAAAACCCAAAAAAACCCCCACAACACAAAACCCACAAGAACCCCCAGAAAAACAACATTCCCACAATCCTAAAACCAAAAAACCCCAACAGCCAAATTCCAGACCACAAAAAAACAACAAACAAAACCAAAACAACACTTGGGAATAAAAATAATTTCTGAACAGTATTTGCCCTGAACTTCGCAAAAGGGTTGTCATTTGAACTCCATTCAGTTCACCATGCCTTTTCTCTCACTTCTGCAACCCCTACTTGTCAGAAGAGTGGCTGTAGCTCATTCAGCTACACCTGAGCTAATCTGGACATAGCCATACTGGCTTAAGACATAGAGGTATGGTGACATAAAGCATATTTAGCTTCCAGATTTTTTTTTTTTAAATCTAGGTTTCCACATGAGTGCTGCTGTAGTTGAAGCATTGCTTGGTGTGATTTCATGCTTGGTTAACACTGATGGAAGTCAGTACTCCTGGGTGCTCAGAGGTCCATTCTTACACCAAGAAAACTCTAAACTAGTCTTGTCGTTTTTCTTGAGACAGGTGACTGCTGAGTTGAATCTGTTTGATGTTAGGATGAAGGCTAGTTATGAGTTTGGATTTGCAGCAGGGAGGGTGGCTTGCCCTTTCTCACTGCAGCTGCAGCCTTAAAGCATCAGTGCAACAGTGCCCTGAGCTGTTTTCAAGCTGACTCAGACAAGCTTACATAGGGTGTAGTTACAACTTTGGTCTCTGTGTGCAAACCCAAAATGTTAGAGGTGTCATGGTATGGCAGGAATAAAATTCCAAGTTGAGTAGTATCAATGATACTGGGTTCTGGACTGTGCTGCTTCCACAATTAACTCAGGCTGAAAAGAAGCAACACTTCTCTCTGTTGCTATAGTAACTGAGTTTTAGATACGTCTTCTTTTGAGTGCAGTCCAGACTGTTATGTATCATGTGCCTAGGAGATATATATATCTATCTGTCTATCTATAGGAGACAAGGCTGCCAAAGCTACCTCAGATGCTAACCTGGCATTGTAATTTAAGAGTCGTAATGGCTCTGACGTGTTTGCAGGGACATTTAGCTGCTGCTGCTAAACAGGGTCTGCCTTGTCCCTATACAAAAGGCTTGGAGGGAAGAGCTGAACAGGACTCTTAGTTGCTTCTAAACTGGCCTGCTTTACACTGATAACATCTGCAAACTCTGATAGCTGTGGTGTGGATACACATCTGCATCTGCCCCTGTTACAAGGTGATAGCCGTTGTAGAGGGAAGTGTTGGGCAATGGGGGACATCCCCATTAGCTGGCCTGGTTAAACCTGCCTAAGGAAAGGAGCTAGAGCGGTGTGGTATCAGACCATGCAGCATTGTGGCTGTGCTGCAAGCACACATTTCTGTCTGCCAGTGTTGCTTTGTGAAGAGATGTGGAATAAATAGGTTGTGCAACAGGGAAGGCAAGAAGCAAATTATTTAACTGTGATAGTAAGGTTTACCAAGGTTAGGGTTGGTTTGTGGCATCTCTAGGTGTCTCAGAAGACCACAAATAGCTAGTGTGGGAAGCAGGCAGTTGTCTAAAGTCACTAGTGTTGAACTACTTAAAGCTCACCAACATGTAATGCTGAGGAAGAGGAAATACAGCCAATCACATCTACTCAGGCTAACAAGTTTCAAGGTGACAATCTGGGA
>NW_009917828.1:0-1645 GCF_000696875.1 Nestor notabilis | reverse complement strand
CCGCTGAAGTCCTTCAATTTGGACTTCTTGTTCTCCTTCAAGGCTATCTGCTTGAGTAATCCACTCAGCTGCTCATGAATAACATGGTCAAACTCAGAGCTGCACCAAAACAGTACAGGTTGGTGCTATCTGGCAAAAATACAGGCGGAGAACTTGGTCTTTCTCTTCATTCTCATTTTCACAGTACGTAAAGATCTACTAACATTTTGCATTAGGTTATGTGGTGCATGGACTTATTAATTAATAACAGAGAAGTCTTTACTCTGCATGTTTCCATTTATTAGAATGAAAGGGTTTCTGTGATCAAGATTAAGAAAACCGGTGGCAGTGTTTCTATACCTCTCAGTTTTAATGGTATGGCTCTTTTGATTGGTAATGAGTTTTGCATTGAAACCTGACTAAATTAATTTCATGATAAAAAAAGGAATAATCAAAATTTTGTACTTAGAAAATCCCTCTGAACCAAAGATCTGGGAAATGTCCTAGGCTGAATCCTATATCTGCTAGTGGAAATAAGGCCCAAGAACAGGTTTTGCAGTAAAAAGTATTCAATCTAGTTTGCTTTAGAAGTAACTGTGAAGACCATGCTGTTCTTCTGAAGAGAGACTATTTCAACAGAAAAATAACTTCTAATTTTCACAACATGCATAATTATTTTTTTAGCACGAAATATTAAGAATGGGAGGGAAAAAGATACTATCTCAGGGGTTTTTTGTCTTTTTGTTGTTGCTGTTTGGGTTTTTTTGTTTGGTTGTTTTGTTTTTTTTTTTTTACATCTCCCTCCCTCTGCCTTAACAAACAAAACAAAAAGAGAGTTTAAATCATTCAGGTCATTCTATTAAAACAATTTAAACTGTATCTTCATTCCTGATAAGTATCATATGTGTCCTTCGTATCACATGTAGGGCTGTAAGAACTGTAAGCTGAGCAAGTTTCATGATATCTTGTTGATCAAGGATTGCTGAACAGCCCTTGCAAGGGTCAGTGTGCAAGCAAAACTGCTTGCTGGATCTGGGAGTCCTTAGAGATGTCATCTACTGGTTTAGGTTGAAACTTCTTTCCATTAAACTTCCTTATATAAGAGTTGGATGATGATGACTATGACATGTGGCTAGAAATAAGTGCCCTGGAGCTGAAGGGGGCTACGTTCCCCTTGCCCTTTTCTCTCTGGCAATCCAAAAGAGGATCATACTTCTGGCTAATCTTGACCTGAAAATTAGGAAACAATTTTTTTTTAGGATGGCTCAGTCATTTTATCCAGTGACTGAAAACCATATAAAATGCGTATACTGTCCTATATAACTCTGAAGGCTTTTTTAGAAGTATTTTTCAGGTTAGGCAACAGGTATGTATCTAGCTTTAATTTAAATAAATGCACTTACAAATCTGGTATGCTACAAGTCATTCTCACATTTTTCAGTTCAAAGTTCAGACTGGTGTTTTTTAAATTGTTCTCCTTATTCTGTTAATATGTTTAATCTGTTTTAAAAAACTACTGAAATTCCACTTTTCCTTGTTCCCTTGATTAATACAAGTAGAATTGTACTTTTTCCAGATTTCCTCTAGAAATACTGCACTTCCACAGACAGACTAGGTTTAAAGGCTCTCCAGGATGTTTTTTGTGTATATATATATTAAAATATAT
>NW_009917827.1:0-43253 GCF_000696875.1 Nestor notabilis | reverse complement strand
TATTTCATTTTGTACTTCCTTGTCTCACTGTGATAGTCCATCATGCGTTTTTTCTGTATCAGCTTGATATGTCATCCCTTTCCATGACTTACTAGGGACGAAGAACTGTAGAAAACTTCATGCAGGATGAAAGAGGAGTCTCTAGACTTTCTATTTATTTATTTATTTTTTGTTGTGCTGTTTGATTTTTCTCCCCCCACCCTCCAAGGGTGTTAAGTTTCCGAAACACTTTGTGTATTTTGTGGAAACGTCTCACATTAAAACAGACTAAGTAATATGCACTAAGTGAACATTGTGTTTGCATCCTAGCATTACTCGATAATTCTCATGATGGGACTGCTAGACAAAACAGCAGTTCTTGACTTAGTAGGAGCTCAGCAGGAGCCAGTTAAATTAAGTGTAAATATTTTTCTGAGGTTTCTTAGTGACTGTCATTTAGATGAGGTTAGAAAGATGCAGTTCAGCCTGAGCGGTAGTTCTTCAGTAGGAGAAAGCTCGAGCATACGCCTTTGAGTGCCAGGCTGCTGCTTACTCTTCTGTGAAATCCTGAGGTATAAACAGTAATGTGCTATCACTGTCTAAAGCCAGTGGGTAAGAGGGGTAAGCTGGAGTGTTGCTTAGATGTTAACCATTCGCAGCACAGGCTTTATTGTTTTGCCTGTTGCTTAAACTAGTGTGACAAGCTTTGAGAAGTTGTTCTGTATTAGTGCCCTTGTTACTATGCCATGTCATAGTGGAAGAAGTCAGGTTTCAATGCTAGTAAGTTGCAAAGTTAGCTTCATTATGTCTTCCAGGGCCTTGCTGGGTCACTTCCGACACTGAATTTTTTTGGTTATCAGGCATTTGGGAAAGTGGTTGGGCAATTCTTGAAAAACAATGGAGAAAGGGAAGAGTGCATACACAATTAGTTGTGTGGACTGGAATGCCTTTTTGGGAGAGAAGGGAAGGTGAGCAAATGCATGTACATTATGTAGGTGAAAGTACAGGAGAAAGGTCTTGTGGATTTGTCGCTTCTCAATGATTAACTATTATGTTTGCTCTTGGGCAGGAACCATGTGATGCAGGGTATAGGCACCTAAGCACTACATATGGTTGTTACAAGATGAGGATTACTGCAGATTGTGAGGTTCAGTGTAAGGTACGGTTTGATTTACAGTTTGAGCTGATAGAGTAGCTCATTGCTGCCAAGAGGGAAAGACCTTTCTTCCCATTCTTGCCAATTACCTTCTGCTTTGCTGGTGCTTTTTGGACATAGATGAACAGATTTGAGTTATTTAAAAGATGGCAAAACTTCCTTGTGTTGACTGTCTTTTGTCGGTTTTAGTGTTTAATCTGATGAGCAGTAGGAACAACAGCAGGACTGCCCTGTTTTGGTGACTGAGCTCAAGGCATCTTTTGGTCTACAATCAAAGAAACATTGTCACCTTGGAGAAGCTAATGAGCCTCCAGAGACTGGCGGAAGGAGAATTTTACCACTCCTTGAGACAAGGAGTTGTTTACAAGGCAGGAGATGGTGAGAAACAGTGCAGAAACGAAAGAAGTAAAACAAGACTGATGAATCCCAGGCTGTCACTTTGTCAGGACTAAACAGCAAGTCCATTGATAAGATCAAACCAGAAGGTTGCCAATTAGTTTATGTGAATGAATTGTCTCTTGTTTCTTTATTTCTGTGTCTATTTTTTCGTATTTGCTTGTAACTGTTTTGTCTCTAGTGATAGGTAAGTTATTGTATCCTTTGCTTGCTACCTTACCCTGGCCTGAATTAAGATTAGTACCCCAGTACCTGGGCCAGAAACAAGTGGTGTTTTCTACTTATGGGTGAAGCAGACCTCCTTGGCTGAAGTAGTTGAGAACCTTTGTAGTTTATGGTAGGAAGAAGATGAACTTGTCTCAGTTTCAGCTGGAGAGCAGCTCTTGCAGATCTGAGGCAGAAGTGTTTTCCGGTAACTGGCAGTGACTGGGAAGCCCTGTTTCAGCATACAGTCTGAGTGCTTGTGAGCTGAAGGCTGCAGGGAATGTGTCATCATAGAGTTAATGGGGCATTGAGAGATAAGTTTGACTGTAACCGATACATTTAACCTGATGCCAGGTAGATATTGTCTTCTAGCAGTCTTCCAGTACCTGAAGGGGGCCTACAAGGATGTTGGAGAGGGGCTCTTCATCAGGGACTGTAGCAATAGGACAGGGGCTAATGGGTTCAAACTGAAACAGGGGAAGTTCAGGTTAGATATAAGGAAGAAATGCTTTACTGCGAGGGTGGCGAGGCTCAGGAACAGGCTGCCCAGAGAAGTGGATCCTGCTCCATCCCTGGCAGTGTTCAAGGCCAAGCTGGACAGAGCCTTGAGCGACATGGTCTAGTGTGAGGGGGGTTGGAACTAGATGATCTTAAGGTCCTTTCCAAGCCCAACTATTCCATGATTCTATCTGGACAAGACAGTCTTCTCTTCTGAAATTGCTGGATTTGCCTTCAGCTGGATGTGTGAACATGACAGAGGGCCATAGTCTGTGTCAGCGAACCACTGGAAGTTTTTTCCTGTGGTTATTGATGGGTTATTTTGTGTTGCGCACGAAGCTGAGTGCTCAACTGGTAGACCCCAAACAAAATGGGCTTCTGTTTTGGAATGGAAACTTGAGTGAGGCACTGTAGTGCAAAATGCTAATAGTGATCCGAAACTTGCTCAGGAGTGGCAGACAACTGGAAGTTCTGAAGAATTTCACAGGCCTCTATCAAAGTGGAGAACTGGAAAATCTCTCAAGTAATTCCTGCTCAGACTGCCATTAGGCTACCTTACTGTTTTCCTGATAGTGTGTTTTCAGATTAGCAGTTAAAAAAACCCCAACAAACAAACCACTCAACCCTCTAAATACATGTGGTCTTTTTTACGAGATAATTTCATGAAGTAAACTCAACTTTTGCCTCCAGAACAGCAATATGTGTCACTCTCTACTGATGGGAAAATAAATGGCTTGCCATGATTCTGTGTTGGGGCAGAATATGACAAGATCGTTGTGAATACCTTCTGTGATAAAATGTAGTAGAACAATGAGCTATTTGTAGTCATTGTTAATAGCTATATATAGCAATACACAGCAATCACTGGAGTGTGACTTCGTAGTGGTAATGTTCACTTTCTGTTGAGTTCTGTAAATATCAGTAATTATCAAGTCAAAATAATGAACATTTTAATTTTGTTCCTGCAAACTCCATTCCTGTACCTGAGGGCATGAACTTCTTACAAACATAGGCTATATCACCATGGAGTGTTTCACCAGGTCTTTTGGTACCCTTACCTGGGTAAAAAATGTTTGAGTTTTTTCACCTTGAATAGCTAAAAAATGCTTAATTTTCAGTAGATATGAGCAGCAAGAGAGTGGGGAAAAAACCTGAAGTTTTTTTAAGGGCTATTTACACTCATGATCAGTTGTTTCTATCTAATGGAAATACTTGGTGAGAACGTGTAGTCAGAGGCACTTTAAAGGACTTTTTAAAGGAGTTTCAGGAGGGAGCAGTATACAGAGAATTGGAAATAGTAAAATAGTGCTGTTTAAATAGTGTAATCTATTATGTAGTACTGACCCATTTCCATTAAAGAATATGAATTGGTAAAAGGCAGTATGTGTTTATGGTATGCTGCCTACAAATGCACGCTAAGAAATCCACAGAACCAGGCTACTACTCGGTGTGTTCTAGTGTTTGGCTTCAGCCTGCTTTATGCCAGGGTGCATTTATACCTGCGGAACAGTCTGTTTTAATTCAGCAGTGTTGGGGAGGGAAGGGAAGAAGCCTATCAACCCTCCTCCGGTGATCTCTTCTGGCAGATGAGTTGGGAACTGTGAGGAAAGCATCCTTTGAGAAGTTTAGTGCACTGTATGAGGTGAAACCCGCTGCTTAGCTGCATACAGAGCTCTGATCTCGAACAAGCCAGGCTGTACACAAGAGTACTCTGTGCTAGCATAACTCTGTCTTCCTATTTCAGAGCTATCCTCTTCAGCACAGTGTTTTTTCTTAATTTGTCACGTCAAGAATGTAGCATTGCAGAAACTACTGTCTTGGTGCCCCGAAGAGGGGGAGGAAGCTGGAATGTCAGGTTTTAAATAGGACAAGCTGCTTTAGCAGGCACAAAAGCATAGAGCTTGGGCTGCAATTATTTAAACCAGAGGAAGAGAGAATTTACAGTTGTTGAGGTTGCTTTCGTGACTACAGTTTGCTACAAGCTGTGTGTTTAGCACTAAGAGATTGAGTGTTTCTTATGTTCAACAGAGCAAGAGAAGGTTGTTGAACTGTTTTGAAATGGCAACTCTTTTGCTGTGGCATTCACTCAGTGGGGCTGTAAACCTTTGTTACTGTGTGTACCTGTTCTGATCATGGCATACTGAAATTTCAAAACTTACTAATGCAGTAGTTAATAAACTGGGATTTTGTGCTTAACAAATCAATCAATATTCCTGCAATTTTTTTTTTAATTGCCCTTCTGCTTTCCTATGGTGATTGCGAGATGCTTGGGATATAAGTAGTATACCTTCCCCCCTCATCCCGCTTGCTGAAAACTGTCCTGAGGAAGCTCTGGCAGCATGGACAACTTCCATCACTTACCCTTTTTTTTTTTTTTTTTGTTTCCCTCCTGTTTGCTAGTAGCTGCAGGTCATGGCTTGGAGCCAAGTCATGGCTCCAAATAACATACTTGCAGCACTATAAGGTTTCTAAGAATCTTTAATGCAAGTCTTGTCCAAATTCTCAGATACCTTTGTCCCAGAGTGCAAGGGTGATTTAGGGATTGGAATGACAAGGTAGATGGGCTTCTCCCAGTCCCAGCTCAGCTCTGGCAGCCTTCTGTCTCTATCCCAATGCTTGGGAAGCAAGGGAGCTGATTGACCCCACGTAGCATTGGGAAAAGATAATCAGGCTAATCACCTGGCCCTTCTGGATAACAGATCTTCCATCCATTGCCAGTTAGTGATGTCTCTGTTAACTGCTGTAGCAGTAGTCTGAAAGTTCAGGGTTCAAGCCCTGCTGACATATAATATGAATGCAAGGAAGCTGTTACCACTGTAGATAATAGAAATTGTTTTTCTCTCTTGTTCCATGTTCTGAAAACAAAGCCAGGATGCAAGAGACACAAATAGCTTCAGCATGTAAAAGAGATTTAAGTTAGTTAGGTGAGAGTCAAGCACTTGAAAGTTAGGAAGTAATGGTTACATGGTACAATTGTTTTTCTGAACTTCTGGCTGCATTATAATGCAGCTTTCAATAGGGCAATGACCTGGTCTTTCTGTTTTGTTTCTTCTAAAGAATTTACTAACTTATTTTACAACCTGACATAAGGCAGAATTACTATGGTTTGTGCAACTTCTGCCATCAGTCTTATAACAGTCTTTGAGTTTGTGATTAGAGGATAACATGTTAGTGAAGACCCAATTGTGTTATTATTCCCGAAGCCATAGTTCCTTGTGCTTCTGTGGTTACAGAGAAGAAATGTGCAGGAAGTGTGCCCACTTGGACTGTTATCAGTAATTTTCTCCTTAGTATATTACTTACTTGATTGTCAATAACCTGCTACTTCTCCTATGCTGTGGCTTTTCACTAATGCTTGATGCTTTCTTCTTTTTTTGCATTGTCTGATTTTAATTAGTATTCAAGCAGCTTCAGGCAGTGCAGAGGACTTCTGGTGACTTTCCTCCCCCTCCATGGCATAAAATCAAGCCAGCAGCCTGAAGGATGTGTTTTGGCCTGGAAGCTTTTGCATGGAATTGCAAGAACTCACTCATAAGGCTCAGCCCCCTTTTAGCACAAATCATGATAAGGATAAGCCTGTGTTCTGTAAACTGTTCTTTGCTGGTGACGGAAAAGGAGAGGGATTGGGAATTGTCTTGCTTCAGGATTAATTACCCTATTTTGTAAACTCAGTTAACTGGTTTTATAGTCTTGATTTAGATGGTTATCCTTGACTGAAAAAGGAATGGATGATGACCGTCATGCTGCTATTGTGTACTAAAATATCCTTATCCTGTGATCAAATCTCCAACTAAGGTTCTGATTTTCAGTCTTGTAAGGACAAAGCTTGGAAAAATACGATGCATGGTTCTCGTAACATCTTATTTTGGAGATGCAATGCTGTGCCCAAACTTTTTGTTACTATGGTGTTTGGAGCTGTAGCTCAATATCCTGAGCGGTTATCTTTGGCCATGTCTCATTCTGGTACATCCAGATCCTGCTGCATGTCCAGAAGAGGCACCGGTACTGAAGTATACAAATTACCTGTTTGCAAGCACAGTGAGCCTATTCTGATACCGCTCTTTTCTGCCCTCAGCATCATTCCTTCTGCTGAGCATCTGTCTGGGAGAGATTCTGTCCTGCTAGGGAAAAGAAGCAAATTTAAGTTCCCAAACCAGTGTGTGAAATTGCCTCATACTCTGTTCTTTAAACCACAATCCTGGATAGAAACATTGTAATAAAAAAAAGATCATGCAGTACTTCTCAGCTAATGAGAAGAAAACCGCTGTTTGACCAGTTTTGAAATACTGGCAGCTTGTATCCAGATCTGTTTCACATTAGAAGTCGTCGAAGAGACATGAAGCGTAGGTCTAAGAATCTACTGAGTTCCTACTACTGTCCTATAAGCACTTACTTTTTTTTGTACCTCAGACCACTATTAAATGACTGAAAGCCTACTGTACCAGGACAGTAAGATTTAAAAAGTATGACAGGTGTGTGATTCTTGTATTCAGTAACAAAAACAGTTTGGAAGGGGACACGCTACACAGTAAAAGGTTAACCTAGAAGGGTCTGGTGAGCATCCCTTTGCTGTGCTCCTTGTGTATTGTATAGCACAGAATAAACTATAACCTGCTTTCATAAATCTAAGAAAACCTCATAAAAGGAGACTGTAAAAGGCCATTATTGCAATTTGATGTTATCGGGGAACTACTGGGTGGAGTACTACTACTTAGGAGTCTACAGTCCATGCTATGTAAGAAAGCAGGAAGAAAAATAAATCCAGTTCTCCTACCAACCTGATTCTGAGGAATATTCTTCCCCAAGAGTAGATCTGGCTGAAAATAAAGCAAAAATGCATAGTTTTAATGTGCATATCCACAGTATGTTAAATTGGATTAAGTTACAGTACAGTGCTCCTGTGCTAGAGGGTCATGCAAGTGCTGGATCAAATCTTGCTTAAACTTCAGTTATGAATGTTTCAGAATTTGGATAAACTTACTAAAGGTATGTTGGTGTTACACAGAAAATACAGCACTTTGTGCGTTCTAAACTTATTTAAAAGTAAGATATGGCTGGTGGGCTGCCAGTATGGGATTGAGGAAGGTGTAGGTTGCCTCCTTGAAATAAAAGGAAAATATATTCAGTCTCTGAAAACAAGAATTCCAGTTTCCAGATTAAAAAAGAAAGAGGCTTGTACTATGAGGATATTGCATAAAGACAGTGTTACATATGCAAAGAGATGTGAATCACCAGTGCATATGGTGGGAAATAATGTAATGCTTTTGTGTGTTCTTGGTCATCCAGGTACCAGATTAACCATAAGTGAATTAAAAACTCCTTTAAATATTAATGGTTACTATCTTTTACTAGTCTTCCAGGTGGGCAGTGAGGAAGTCTCATCAACAAGAAGGCTAAGGGGACTTAAGAAGGACTTAAGGGCTGTGGGGTGACTCGTTCAGGAGCCCAAGTAGCTTTCTCATCTCTCCTGCCAGTCACAAGCAATGGCAATGCAAGCATCAGGAAAATCATGCAAATTAATTCCTGGCTCCAGGACTGACGTCACTGTCATAATTTTGGGGGTTTTGACCATGGGTTAGTTTACACAACTCCAGGCCTCCTGGCAGCAGATGGGGATATGCCTGTCCCAAAGTGGGAAAAGGATCCTAGCTCAGGAGTTAGCAAGGCTTATGGAGAGGGCTTTAAATGAGGTTTGAAGGGAGAAGGGGGTAAAACCAGGCTCTCTAGAAATGAGCCAGGGGGTGCCATGCTACTGTTGGAGGCCAGATACACAGGGCAACTTAAATGCATATATGCCAATGCCCACAGCTTGGGCAACAAATAGGAGGAGCTGGAAGCCATTGTGCAGCAGGAAAATCATTATAGTCGCCAGCACAGCGATGTGGTGGGGTAATTTGCATGACTAGAGTGCTGCAAGGGATGACTACAGAAGGAATAGGCAAAGAAAGGTAAGTGATGGGGTTGCATTGTATGTGAGGGCATGCATTGACTGCCTGGAACTTAATGTTATAAGTGAGAAGGTTGAATGTTTGTGCGTGAAGATTGGGGGAAGGCCAACCAAGCAGATATCCTAGTAGGAGCCTGTTACAGACCACCCAACCAGGATGAAGCTATGCACGAAGCTTTCTTTAACTGGGAGAAGTTTCACAATTGCTAGTCCTTGTTCTCATGAGGGACTTGAACCTAGCAGCTGTCTGCTGGAAGTACAATACAGAAGAGAGGAGACAGTCCAGGAGGTTCTTGGAGGGTGTGGAAGATAAGCTCCTGACCCAGCTGGTGAGTGAGCCAGGTAGGGGAGATGCCTGGCTGGATTTGCTGTTTCCAGAGAAGGACTGGTGGGTGACATGATGGTTGGAGGCCGTCTTGGGCGAAATGAAATGATAGAATTTTTGATCCTTGGAGAAGTCAGGGAGTAGGTCAGCAAAACTGCCACCTTAGACTTCCGGAGAGCTGACTTTGGCTTGTTTAAGGCGCTGGTTGAGAGAATCCCTTGGGAAACATTACTGGAGGACAGAGGGGTCCGGGAAGGCTGGACACTCTTCAAGAATGAAACTTTCAAGGTGCAGGAGTAGGTGGTCCCCATGTGCTGAAAATGAAACTGGAGGGGAAGAGACCAGCCTGGCTGAACAAAGAGATATTGCTCTAACTCAGAAAAAAGTAAGAGAATCTATCACCTATGGAAGAAGGGACTGTCACCCCATGAGGAGTACAAAGATGTTGTTAGGTTATGCAGAGAGAAAAGAAAGGCAAAGGCACAGCTAGAACTAAATCTGGCCACTGCTATAAAAGATAATAAAAAATATTTTTACAAATGTATTAGCAATAAAAGGAGGGCCATGGAGAGCCTCCATCCGTTATTAGATACTGGGGGAAACCTAGTGACCAAGGATGATAAAAAAGCTGAGGTATTTAATGCCACCTTTGCCTCAGTCTTTAAATCACACCAGCCATCCTTAGGGTACTCGATCTCCTGAGTCGGATGGCGAAGATGGGAGCTGATTCAAGTCCCCATAATCCAGGAAGAAATGACTAGTAACCTTCTGCTCCACTTAGACATACACAAGTCTATGGGGCCAGATAGGTTCCACCCAAGTGAGCTTACAGACAAGCTCACCAACCCACCAAGCCAAGTGTTCATCATTTATCAGCAGTCCCGGTTTAGTGAGCAGGTCCCAGAGGATTGGAGGTAGGCCAACATAATGCTTCTCTACAAAAAGGGCAGGAAGGAGGACCCCAGAAACTACAGGCCTGTCAGCCTGACCTCAGTGCCAGGGAAGGTCATGGAGCAGGTCATCCTGAGTGAGGTCACACAGCACGTGTGGGAAAACTGGAGGATCAGGCCCAGCCAGCAGGGGTTCATGAAGGGCAGGTGCTGCTTGACCAACCTGATCTCCTTCTGTGACAAGGTGACCCATCTGGCTGGTGAGGGCAAGGCTGTAGAAGCTGTCTGTTTGGACTTCAGTAAAGTATTTGACACTGTCTGCTGCCGCATTCTCCTGGAAAAACTGGATGCTCATGACCTCTGTGTGTGTATTCTTCACTGGGTTGGAAACTGGCTGGATGGCAGAACCCAAAGAGTGGTGGTGAATGGTGTTGCACATAGGTGGCAACTGGTCAGTAGTGGTGTCCTTTCAGGGCTTGTTATTGGGGCCAGTACTTTTTAATGTCTTTACTGATGATCTGGATGAGGGGATCAAGTGCACCCTCAGTAAATTTGCAGATGACACCCAGTTGGGTGGAAGTGTTGATCTACAAAAGCTGTATGCTCATGACCTCTGTGTGTGTATTCTTCACTGGGTTGGAAACTGGCTGGATGGCAGAACCCAAAGAGTGGTGGTGAATGGTGTTGCACATAGGTGGCAACTGGTCAGTAGTGGTGTCCTTTCAGGGCTTGTTATTGGGGCCAGTACTTTTTAATGTCTTTACTGATGATCTGGATGAGGGGATCAAGTGCACCCTCAGTAAATTTGCAGATGACACCCAGTTGGGTGGAAGTGTTGATCTACTGGAGGGTAGGAGGGCTCTGCAGAGGGATCTGGACAGGCTGGATCGATGGGCTGTGGCCAGTGGTATGAGGTTCAACACGGCAAAGGGCCAGGTACTGCACTTCAGCCACAACAACCCCATGCAATGTGACAGGCTTGGGGCAGAGTGGCTGGAAAGCTGCTCAACAGAAAAGGACCTGGGGATGCTGATTGACCGAGCTGCACATGAGCTGGCTTGTGCCCAGGCAGCCAAGAAGGCAAGCAGCATCCTGGCCTGTATCAGAAACACGGAAAACCAGCAGGGCCAGGACAGTGATCATCCCTCTGTACTCAGCACTGGTGAGGCTGCACCTCGAATCCTCTGTTCAGTGCTGGGCCCCTCACTACAAGAGAGATACTGAGTTGCTGGAGCGGGTCCAGAGAAGGGCAGCAAAGCTGGTGAAGGGTCTGAAGAACAAGTCTTATGAGGAACAGCTGAGGGAACTGTGGTTGTTTAGTCTGAGAAGAGAAGGCTTAGGAGGAACCTTATCGCTCTCTACAACTACCTGAAAGGAGGTTGGAGTGAGGAGGTGACTGGTCTCTTCTCCCAAGTAACAAGTGATAGAACAAAAGGAAATGGGGAGGCTGCACTAGGGAAAGTTTAGATTGGATATTTAAGGAAAAATTTCTTCACCTAAAAGGTAATCAGGCATTGGAACAGGCTGCCCAGGGAAGTGGTGGAGTCACCATCCCTGGAAGTGTTCAAAAACCATATATATAAGGCCCCTAGTGACATAGTTTAGTGGTGGACTTGGCAGGCCTGGGGTAATGGTTGGACTAGATCTTAAAGGTCTTTTCCAACCAAGTTGATTCTATGATTATGTTGCATGTCTCACTGCTTATAACATGCTTGTTAAAATTCCTGTAGTATCCAATACTTGGGGAGCAATTTGGTAGCAATTATTTTTCAGTCTTTTGGTATTTATTTTTATGAGAGAGTGTGTGTATTATATAAATATATATACATGTATGCGTATATATAAATCTTACTGATAAAGCAAAACAAATGACTTGGCTCACCATGCCTGAGTGTAACAGAATCCAGACCTTTTCTCTGCTTTACTGGAGCAGATGCTGATCAAAGTCTTCCTAAGGTTTCTTAGTGGTATTATTACTGTTCTTTTTTGGTTTCTCCTGCCCCTGTGTTCTAACACAGTTTAGCATTGCTTCTTTCCTTCCTTGCCAATGGTGAGCAAGAAGGTTGTTTGCAGTTTTGGGAAGCAAGAGCCAGTATGCTTGTCCATCAGACTGGTGAGTAAAAGAAACATGTAGGCTCACAGCTGATTCTGTAACTTCCAGTTTTGCACAGGCAAACTGGACTCCAACGAGTTGATTATTCAAAGCAAACAAAATAATACCTCTAGTTATTACAAACAATCTATTTTGATGTTAGTGTATCTTACTGAACAACTGATACCTCCTCTATTTCAGTAGAAAATAAGAGAATAGCTTTTGGGCTATTATTTTTAGTCCTTGTGGAAGGCGCCATTGCATGCTTTCCCAGAATCATAAGCCATCAACTAAAATTACTTTTAGTAGGTGCTATTCTTCTCTGTCCAGTTGTTTTTTTTAGAAGTATTACTACTAGCTGACACTGTCTTGTCTTCTCATCACAAAGTACAGCCTGTTGCTGGCAGAGGAGCTTTTGATGTGGAAACTGAGACTATAGAACTGATGTACACTTGCAGAGTAGCGCTTAAATGATTGTTTTGGACACCTGGCTGTAGGTGGGAGTTGAGTATTCTGGAATAAGGGGTAGGGTATATGAGGAGATGGTAAAATACAAATAACTTGGATGAATAAAATTAATTATCAACATTGATGGGAGCACAAGCAGGTGTTTTTTAAAGGAAGATGAAGACTTTTTTTTTTTCCCCCCTCTCTCCGGGGGTTATTGATAGAACATGTACTTAAATGGCAGTTTAAATGGGAGTGCCTTGGCCTAACTGAGTTAGGCAGTGAGCCAACTCAGGGGTGTTCTGGAGGCTGTGAGACCAGTTGGATGCTGCCATTGCTGCAGGGGAGGGGTTGAAAACACATGGGGGACTGTGGTAGTGGTCCTGGCTCCAGCTGACTTGAACTACTGTGGAACGGCACCTTAAGGTGATACTGCTGTAAATTCTTTATGAAGGCTGCCTCTTGCAGTACTAGGGAAAAACCAACTCAGCATACATCTGTCAGGACTTGGTTCCTCTTTCCGTCTCTTTGAAATGTAAAATAAAATTTTGCCTATTTAAATATAACTGCTCCAGGGTTCCTCCCACCCCTTGTTCTCTCTTGCTCCCAAGCTTGAATCTTCAGCTGTGATCAGGTAGCTTTCCAGAAACAAAGGTTAGTGCTTCTTAATGTTCTCAGAAAATGGGACAGCCATACTGGCTTATTTTCCCTTTTGTTCTATTGTTCTACCATTTCACTTTTCTTTCAGTAATTTCAGTGATAACTGAAGCTTGAACTCTTGGATAGTTGGTTAAAAAGAAAAAAAATCTCTTCTTGGAGCAGAAAGGTGTATGAAAACACTCTGGCTGCTGACTTTGTTCAACTTGCTTTTGCATCTGTGAGGATTTAAATGTGTCAGGGTGGTGGTTTCTGACCAGGGCCGTGTCTTCCCTTAAAATGCAAAGCAGTATTCCTGTTGCACCACTTCATGCATTGCAGTAACAGAGTGGTCCTTGGCACAGAAGTTATAAAGATAGATGAGAACTGGTCGTACCATCCTTCTTCAAAGGAGGTATGAACTGGCAAAGTGACTTGACTTCTTGTTTTGAAATTTGCTGGATCTCTGGCTGCTGGTAGCTTGAGTTTTGCAGTGGGTAACTTGAGGACAGCATCACTACAGTTCTGTTGGGTGAATGGTGTTACCAAACTAAGAAGGAAGAGCATGTAAGAATGGGAGAAGTATTTTGTGTGTTAAAATTGAAACTTCTTTATCTAACAGTAGTATGACTAACAGTAGTATGTCTTTTTTTAGGCTGGGTTCTCTTTATTTTGGTCTCTAGTGGAGAGTGCCTAATGTGAACTCTATTCCAGTCTATCGTAATGCACATTGACATAACTGAGCCAAGGGAATGTACCTTCTGGAGCAGAAACCTTGATGTGCAGTTTGCCATGTATTTTTGGACTATATTCACCAAAGAGTCTCATAACCTACTTAGGAGGCTGCTTAACAGGTGATAGTGGTTCTTGAGGGATCAGGCTTCGTTGCACATCATGAAAGGAGAATTATCTTTGACTTCAGAGAGCTCTGAAGTTGATTGAAGACTCCAGCTCCTGCACAGTTGAAGCTGAATGTAACATCTGATTGTGCTGGTGAGTTGTGCACCTAGGAGAGATTCAAGGGCAAGAGGAAGTTCAGATCTGTGGCAAGAGATTTCTGATGAAACATGATCTCGTAATTTCTGCAATTTTGACCAAGAAGGTCCTGCTGCCTGCTGCCCTGCTCAGTCCTCAGCTGGGTGTCTTGCAGCACAAGAAAGGCAAACAATCCTTTCTGCTTGTGATGGGGTAGTGTCAGGTACCTACTAACGTGTTTCAGAATACTTAAATGCCTTGCGTCTGCAGTAAGTGGTTGTTGGAAAGAAAGAGGGGCTGCATCAATCTGTCTCTTATCAAACTTACCCTCTGACTGTTTCAGAGTGACTTGTTGCGTATGGTGTGTGCGGCTCCTGCAGCTCTTCACGGTGCTATTTGTTCAGCGTTGCAGTGATGGCTGTGCTTGACTGCTGCCTTTTCTTTTTTTTTTTTTTTTTTCTTCTGTCTGCTGAAGTTTTGAAGCTCTGCCACATCCTCAGAAATGGGTCAGGGATTGATTTGCCTCTTGTAAAGATGATTCCATGCCTGGGGCCACAAATCTTGCTAGAGTCAGCCTAAATTTGACTACATAAAACATGTGGAAGTGGATGAAATAAGACCTACTGTTTTTTGGCATTGTTAGAGAATGACTGGTTGATAAACATGACCAAATAAGTATCTCTTTGGGAGATTTTTGAAAGTTATTTTCACAGCCTTCATTTTTTTGTTTTTGTGTTTTTTTTTTTTTTTTTTTTTTGGAAGGTGAGATGGCTAACTCCTTGCTCTAATTTTTTTTCCCCTGACACTTGGACGAACAATATGATTGTCGGAAGTGTGCACCATTCTTGCTTGAAAATCCATTTATGTGATCAGATTGTGGGAATATATTCTGATTTGTTTTAAGCTTTATTTTGTCTTTCTGTAGGTGTGAGAATAATGATTACAATCTCATGTATAGTACGGCTATGTATTAGTAAACTACACAATTCAGTATACTAGCATTGAATATAACAACATTCACAAATATTTAACTTTTGGAATTATTCTGGTATCGGATATTTTGAATATAAGCAGAGCTGGCTCAATGCCAGTCATATTTGTGGAAACAAATACTGTGGGCACTTGCAAATCAGACCATGATGGTGGTACTATGAAAAAAGAAGCTATCTGAGTTGTAAGCAAGCAGTTACGAATTGCTGAAATCACAGCTGCTGTTTCAACCTCAGTTTTTTTGGCCCTTGTACTTGCTTGGTGTAACCGGGTGATGTAGGAGTCTGGAGGGAAATGCAGCATGCGCTTAGATAATTAAAATCTGTAGTATAATGCATACACATTGGGAGACAGAATTAAGGTTGCACTATCATCTGTAAATCCTGCTTTTGCTAATTTGAGCGCATAGCTTATTAATTGCTCCCCACCCATCAAGACCCTCTCCCAAAAACATATTGGAAGCTAAACTCTTTGCCTAATGTTTTGCTGGTTGTGTATACTGAGACTCTGCAAGCTATAGTGCTACTGCTTTTAAGGGACACTTTATGATAGCTGGCAGTAAGAAAGGTGATGCTGACATGCCTACTCTGGCATTTAAAGTTTCCTACTTAAATAGCTTTAAAGTAAATGCAAATATAAAATACATATTATTTTAAATCAACTCTTTTGTGTACTTTAGAAGATTCTCTTTAGACTACATTTTTGTCACGGTGGTATTTTTTTCATCAAGATAATGGAAGACGGGTCTGTGCTGCCAGAAGTAGTTTACTGATGAAATTTAAACATCTGTTTTACTCTTCCTTTGTGATTTATGTGATTAGCTAGTCTTTAGAAAATAAAAAAACCTGAATGTCGTGCTGCTTTAAATAAGGAAAAGAACATTCCCATTCTCCCAAGCAGCCCCTGTTTGCATTAAAAAACAGATGAATCTGTTTGGATCAGACTTAGCAAAACAAACAGAGTGTACTTTGGATTAAAAACTAAGGGATGGTAAGTCTGCTTCAGTATTAAAAGTCCTGAGTGAATGGAAATTATGACTTCATAGTGTCTATTAGACTATCTGAGCTGCCACAGGACATATCTGGGGCATATTCTTCCTATGAGTTAGTTGCTGTAATTTGTAATGGTCGTGTTGTGGGCCCTCCAGATGTCAGCATCCTGTTTACTTGCTTTTAAGCCCAACAGTTACTACATTTTATGTTTCCACTTTGTACTGTTGGAAGAATGTTGCCTGTGATACGTAGAAGGGATACCTCCCCTGGCTGAGCTGACATTGAACTGTTTTGCAGTTCTTCATTTGTTGGATGAAGATGCTGATGCAGCCACTGCTGGTTTGCAAGACAGGACATGAGTCTGATAACCTCAGAACCGGTATAGTTACCGGTAAAGCAGAAATAACTTGTATTTGTAAGTGTTTGCTGGAGAAACAGACCTGGTTTTACATTAAAAAAAAAAAATGCAGCTGCTTGAATTGAACATGGAATATTGCTGATACAAGTAAAAATAGAATGGTTTATTTCCGAAGGTTGTTCTGGGGTAAATGATAACCTGTCTCTTCCATGAGTTTTCCAGCAGTATTTGTAGTGATACCTTTCAGGGCATAAGCTGCACAGTTAATTTCCTGTGTAATTTTTGGGATGGTTTTGTGATGTATACATTTATATTTGGCATTCTGAATGAAATCTAAATGTGTAGCTTGCAGGTTGTATGAAATGAGAAGAAATGCCCATGGTGTGGATGCTGTTTATAAGGCCCAGCTCTAATGAGCAGAAGTGGTTCTCCTGCATACGAAGGAGCACAATTCCTGAAATGTCTGGTTTTGTTTCTTTGCGCACACCAAATGACTTCCTCTGGTCTTTATTAACTGAGTGCTTATTCTTGTTTGGCATACAAATACATTACAGGGAGAAAATGAGATCTATATTAAGGTCAAATAAGTGCTTTGTATATGTTACGTCAAACTGATGAGGGGACTTTATTACTGTTTCTGGGAGCAAGACAACTTCTTGAGAGACAGAAATAATGCACTTAGTCCTGTTATGCTGAAGTAATGATACTGAACAATGCATTACTATGAGTTTTATTAAAATGTCTTGATACCAGTGTGTTAAAGGCTACGAAGATACCGCTCTTGGAGCTCTTTTCCCCATTTGGTGTTGACTTTGGGCTATTACACCCCATTATAAATTATCTGAATATCTTTATTGTATCCTACTACTTGAAATGCACAGGAGCATACTCTTGGCTACTTGCTAAGTTGTTAGGTTTAATTGTCTTACGTTGGTGATTAGAAAGTGAGTCAAAGCAAGAGTACTGTCTCTTAAAAATTGGAAGTAGTCTCCTGACATGTCACTTTCTCAGAACTTTTTTACCAATAGGTTAAACAAATGAATTCTTATTATGTTTGCCTGTTTTTTTTTTTTCCAGTTACATTCAGTGTTTCTCCTCATCTGCTGCACTTGTTGCTTCCACCTCTCTCCTCTTTGACCTGTCCTAAGTATATGTACTTGCTTCCCTGTAAAGGCTGTGATACTACATGATAACTTAGTGCCTCACAGATCTGCTTAAATTCACCTGGGAAAAGAGTATTTATGCTGGGTGCAATGCAGTTCCATGTCTTTGCTATGAGGTAGTATGGTAATAAGCTACCACAGTAAGTGAAAACTGGCTTTGTACTACTTGTGCGAAAATACCCACAGCATGAAGTAATTACACCAGTCAGTGCTTGGACTCCTGGCCCAGAAACAGACGTCTGTACAGTGAGGAACAGTGAACTCTCTTCCAAAAGATAGCAGTGGATGGGTCTCTGCCTCAGCATCTGAGTGGTACTAATCTTTTCCTCTCTCCTCTCTCACCCTTAATTTTTTGTTCTTCCTTAAACGAGTAAAATCAAGCTACACTGCAGTCTTCTGGGGAAAGCACTGTCTTCTGCTGGCAACACCTTAGGCTCAGCAAAGAAATGTTGTGTAAATAAACAGCAGCCACTGATCCCAGGGAAAGGCAAGTTTTTTTGTCTTGGAGCACAAGAATATCACCATACCGGCTTATGTTAACGTGGAGGAAAAATAGGCCTAGACATGCAATTACCTATAGATCTTAGAGGTTGTGCCAGCTTGTCACAACTAGGACTTGTGAAAAGAGGTCACTGCCCTGTGATGTGACGCTGTGACTTGTAAGATACACACCCAGCAACTTTTGTATGCTAAAGATAGCAACCATAGTGGTAGAGGGTGCGGTGGTAGGTGCAGGTCAGTGTGTTATATCATGCTGTGCATTTACTTGTGTGGTTTGACCCTTGAGGATTCAGCCCTCTCTTTAGGATCTTTAAAAGGGGGCTTATACTATAAGTAGTTGAATGAATGGCTCAAATTAAATGCTGTAATGTAAAGTCAGTGTGGGTTTGGTTTTATCACTTCCTTCTTGGCCACTACCCAGTAACAGTGCTAGCATACAGGTGTCAGAGTTGTGGCTGGTACAGACCCAGGGAAGCTCCCTATTAGGTGTGCCTAAAGGGCTGTCTATGGAACAACACTGTGTGTTTGAAGCACACTGGTGATTTGAGTTCGCCCAGTTTGAGGTTTCTGTGATGAAACCTAAATATAGCACAAACCCGCATTGACTAATTTTAACATTCTGCTGTTGCATGAGGCTCCATCTAGAGTTACTCACCATTGGTGATCATAGCTGAGGCTTGCCTTGATGCTCTAAAATAGTAACTGGACTTCAGGTCTGGCTTCCCCCCCCCCCAGATGTGTTAATACTACAATGCTTAAGGCATGTCTTTTGCAATACCTACGCTGTGTAGTTTCCGTCACTAGATACTTCCCAACCATAGTTGAATGTGGATCTTGAAGCAAGGAGCTGAGCCAACTTTGCAGAGCTTTGTTAACACCTTAAATATTTTTTGGCATTGCTTCTGGGTTTGCAGCTGTCTCTGACTGCACTTCTGTGCATTGTGTGCTGAAGTGAAAGATTCGTTAGCTTGCCCTGGTCACTCATGTGCAGCATCTGTGGGTATTGCTGTGCAGCTGCTGCAGGACAGGACATGAGTCTGATAGCATCGGAACTGGGATAGCTGGAAGCGGATTATGATGGGATGGTTCCTAAGTGCAATAATAATCATTGTAACCTGTACTTGTGTGGATATAGATCTTTTAGTTCACAAAGTATGTTGGAACTGTGCTGTAGGCTATCCCCTGTGTTTGTAACTAGATCTTCAGGTGGGGTGGAGGGAATCTGGTCAAGGGAATGGTTTTGAAACCCTCTTAACACTGCAAGCTGGTGACAGTCATGGGATTCTGTAGAAGATAGTATCTAAAGCTTCATTTTAACTCCGTGAAGATTTACTCCTTCAGGAATATACCCAGACTTGGTTTTCCTACAGAAGCTGCAAAAAATATTGAAAGCGTTAAAGCAAATGAAAAGAAATATATCTGAATTGTGCATTGTCTGTGTGAAGGAGTTACAGGTTGAGTTGTTTTGGAGGAAATGAGGAAATACTCCAGGCTGAGCTTAGATGCTTTACTTGCTATAACTTAAAAAAGCTTCAGATACATGATACTATGTAGTAATCTTACACAATCTTGGATCCAGGATGAGAAAACACCCTTTTTGCTAAATAGGATTTGATGCTAACAATTATAGTTTAGATTTTTATTCAAGTTAAGCCATAAATTATTCTTAGAGTTGATGCATCTTCTCCACTTTTAAATTTGAAAGAAGGTATACCATTCATTTATGTTGGGTTGTGATAATTATCATCTTCATCTTGTATGTTTTTTAAATGCAAAGTAGAAATCTTAAACTTATGAAAACAAAGACTAAGAAATTGTAATTATGGGACAATTGGAAGTGTAAAATGAATGTTTTAAATTGATCTCTCCACCCCTCCCTAATTTATTTCAGGTTTATGACTCTGACTGTTGCGACAGCGTTCTTCTGGAGCTGCGAGAATATCTGCCAAAATACTTTGGTGTCTGGTCACCACCTACTGCACCAAATGGTACTGTTCTAATTTTATCTGTTAATCCAAACCTCCTGGAGAGATCTGGAGACTGATTTTTGGTAGTTGTGAGCTCCATAGAGTTTTTTGGTTTTGCTTTCTAACCCACTGATGTTCCCTCTAACAACCAGTTTCAGTTTCCATTCTTCTGACTGGATTAGGTCCTTGGGGTCTTCCTCCCAGGGAGATGGGGCATGGCTGTTTGTACCGCAAACATTTCCTGAGTGGCTGGACCTGATACATATTGCCTGGGGCTACTGCTCTGGTCTGCATCATGTCAGAGGAGTGGGCTGGTTGCATGTTGATGTCTGGTCAGGCCATCATAGCAAGAATCAGGTGCTGTGTGGGTGCGTAAGGAAGAAAAAGTAGACAGGTGGGGCCTAAGGGGACATGTGCAAACTGGACTTTGCTGCTAGATCTGCAGCGGTTGGATACCATCACCATGCCGTGTCATACAAAGCAGTTATTTCAGCAGGTACCTTGCTGGGGAGCTCTACTCGTCATCTTCTGTTTGAATGGAACAAAGCTCTGGTGTCTTAACTTTGTGTTTGTATAACATGTTAGGAGTTGGGAAGAAAAAGGTATTTTGGGAGATTGTCTCTTCAAGAGAAAGTAGATATTATTGATGTATTTAAAACAGAAACTAGTTTTTCTTCTGGGGACTTTTCTTACTCACATTGGGGAACTGGAGTTCTGGAACACAGAGAAACAAAAGGATGCTACTTGAGTCTATTTAATTAAATACATGGGTGCGAAAACTAGATGCTGGGCTCCTTTAATATAACTGTCTTCTTTTGCTCATGTTGTCACTTGATAGACTTGTTTTCCCAAGAGAGTAGTAAGACAGTGTCCAAAGAAGCTGTCTAAACTCGGCAAAGAGAAATGCAAGGAGGATTGTGGTAGTACCCAGCACTTTCTTGGCTCAGATATCCCTTCATGCTTTTGTATCTGGCACTAACTCAAATAGCTCTACTGGACCTTTATCCATTCCTCATAGTTTGGTGTGTGTCATGGAGCACATTTAATGTCCCCTCCAAATTGAAAATAAATCTTTCCTATTCACAATACGATCTTAAGTTGTAAAAGTACACGGTTTAGCCAAGATACAGTAATTCAACACATGCCTAGTTTACTTTGGGAATTCACTAGCTGTGTGCACCATGGGGCTGAATTTTGGCAGGTCTCCACCAGTAGTCCAGGCATAGCTGCTAGGAATAACTATTTAAAGGAAGACTTAACTTTGATATTGCTTGTTTTGCTTCTTGGAGATAACTGCACTATTAGGAGCCCTCTTTATGGAAAGCTGTGGTGGGGGTTCAAACAAAACACTTCATTGCCAACTCCATTATCTGTATTATTAATCGGTTTTGTGTAGTCTTGATAGACATCAGATATGTTGGAGATGATGGAGCTTAATAGAATGCATGCATTCTGGATACAATCAAAGCTAAGGAGGTTGCCATTCATGTTGCAAGTCATTAGTTGTTTAGTAGGTATTTGCAAATGCGGTTATGCTAATGCCAGGTGTGAAGGAAAACCTGTGATGCATCTCTCTGTGTGCATTGGTGCTTGGCACCAGAGGTGAAAACAATCAGCAGTGTTATGTTTAGAATGCTTAAAAAGTAGGAAAGCAAGTTTAGAAAAATAGGAAGAGGGGAAGTAACCACACAGAGGAGGGACATGGAGGGGGGACATTTCTAGGAAAGTTGAGGATAGGTTTGTTACTTGTCCCCCAAATTAGCCATGAATTAAGCTCTGTTTTGAAAGATTGAACAATATGCTTATGTGCTGTGGTGTGTCCCAGTGACTGTAGATGAGGGAATCTAGCTGCTCAAAAGGTATCTAGTTCTTAAATGTAGATTGAGGATGTATTTGTAGGCTTGCAGTTTCGACATTTGGAAGCATGACCTTTCCTTTGGCAGTTGCTGTTCTAAAGACTCTGGGGATGCAGCTCCATACAACCTGAGTACTGAACCCAGTAATTCCTTATTGTTGCTAAATTGGGTATAGATGAATTCTAAAATTCAAAAATAAAATTAAATAATCTGTTACCGAACTGTGCTTGCTGGAAGTTCTGAACTAGATGTATTTTTGAAGAGTATTTGTGTGGAGGAACAATGTCTTGCCTGGTTTGCCAGGGGAGAGAGAGGATGCCATTGGTGTTCTTGTTTCATATGAAGTTCTTTTATTTATGAGATAAGCATGAAGAAGGGAGGAGGGATCATTGGTGAATGGTGTCTTGTATGTGTAGCATTATAATTGTTACCTTGGGTAGAGGATTGAGAGTTTGAGTAAGTTCATACAGACAGGAAAAGAATTGTAGGCTTGTGCTAGTTAAAAAACAGAGTAACTTAATTTAGGACCACTCTGAACTTGATCTGTGATTAGCTCTGAGTTTTTATGTGACAAGTAAGCAGCAACTGTGGTGGGTAAGGTGGAAGAACACAAGGAGTTTATTTTCTTAGAGAAGTATGTAGGGAGAAGCATCAGTCTTCCATGCTGAAAGTGTAGGTGAGTGGATGAAATAGCTAGCTAAAAGGGCTGAAATGTATTAATGTAAATGATACTATAGGAAGTGTGACAAAAAAGATGGACTGATACAGCATCAATGACATTTGTAAAATACTGTCCTGCTATGCTGAAATAGTGTATCTAGTGCTGCTGCACAGGAGTTGGAGGTGGGTGACGCTCCATCTCCCTAAGCTAATCTAAAATCAGAGTGAGAGAATTTGATTTAAACTTCGCATTCACAATGCCAGTGAATACAAAGTTGATTAATAAAGAAGTTGATTAATGAAGTTGATTAATAAAGAAGTGGAAAAGTTGTTACAAAGATGTGGGAGCTACGTTAAGCTTTTTATATCTTCTACTGAGAGTTCTGGGTTTTGCTGCCTACCTATTGCCCCCAAATTTTTTGTTTTGTGTGGGTTTTTTTTTTTCTGCTACTCGTTTCATACTGTGCTCAAGTTATTGTTGCCTAAAATGAGAACAGGGTAGATAACTTCAAACTTTTCTTTTCTTTCCTTGTTGCTGGGAGCAACTGAGGCTTTTCCCTGCTTATTCATATGTTTTGAGAGATGTCTTGTAAGTTATGAGAAGTCAGATGCCTCAGATTGTCACTTCTGATTCCAGTGAGATCTGAATGCACCAGCATGTATGTGCTTATCTCCTTTGGGATTGTCATAAAATATGTAAATAATATGTCAGGCCACATCTTTCTGCCTTGTTCCCTGCTGCTGAAAAATAGAAAGGGGGGGGGCAAGCCTCTGAGAAATTATTTGTTTAAATCCTTGTAATATACAGTCAGCATTACCAAAGCTAAGATACAAAAATAATTAAAAATTCTTTTTTCTGAAGGGGATTTTGATTTAACCTGGTCTTAGATGGCAAATGCATGATTTTCAGAAGCATCTTGGATTAGCAGTGAAATGCATAGTAATTCAGAAAATCTGTACTGCTTGAAAAATCTGCAGGTTTTTTGTTTAACAAAAGGAGAGTAAGGAGAGTGCTCTGGTTATCTAGGCTCAGCTGCAGACTTATTGATGACCTTTGGAAGGACACATAGGGTCAAATCCTCACTTGAAAAGGCAGAGCAGTGATACCTTCCCATGTCTGAGTCTGAAGTTTGTTTGCCTTAGTCTTAATGCTTTGAGATATTGTAGGAGTAAGTGTTGAAAGGTGTAATATGTTCTGATACTGTGGTTTTGAGGTCTGTTTCAGTAGACTATAGATCTTGAACACAGTGCAGATAAGAACTGAACAGTGCCAGGAAAAAGGAAGCATAAACCCTTGATGGATTTTTCTGAAGCTGTAAGTAACTTGCTATAACACTTCATCTGTGGTGGCATTGCTCTCTCTAGAAGGGCAAAAAGCGTTTTGAGAATAGGGGTGAGCACTGAACAGATGTAGCATAGTCTTAATTCTGAGCTAGCATTTAGCCAACTATGAAGACTTAATTCCAAAAAGTGTGAGAGAGATGAGTCATTTCTGGATAATTCACAGGCTTTGCCAAGTAATTAGTATTTCCCAGGGCTAGTGTTAGCTCTTAAGTTATTTTAATGCTTTTAAAAATAGTAATTGTTACATTTTTAGGAGGTCAATAATGGAGATATTCTATCTTAACACATATTAAATGGATGGGGAACCAAAAAGTAACTGATATTTAGAACTTCTAAATATATTGGAGGTGCTGAATGTTGGTGTCATATACTTAAAAAGCGAGATTTGGACCAGTGGAATAGAGGACAGTGGATAAGCATGGGTGCTCTACAAATACCTTTGGTGGAAAGGGCATGATTATGTTGCCTGCATGTTTTGTGAAGGGAAGAACGCTAGGTTTTGGAAGATTTAAGTTCTGCTTTTTAAACCTTTTATGGGTTCACTTTTTGTTGCATTGTGGAAATAGATGTTTTACACTACTTTACATACAGTTATATTTTAGGGTTGATAAAAGCATTGCATCTAAACAATTTGTATATTTTGCAGTAACTTGCCATTTGTGTAAGTTTGTATTTGTAGCACTTTGAGTCCAGAGGTGCTTACTAGATATTCCAGAGCATATTGGGTTTGGTCTCGAAGGACTGCAACCATTTTCTGAGATGTTTCTGTATTTTCTTTCCCCATTTGCCATGGCATACCTCTGGCTCTGTACTTTTAAGAGCTAAGTACTAAAGCCCTTAGGTTCATTTAGTTATTGTTTTCTGGATTGCTTTAGGATGATGACACATACCTATTGATTACAGTGATTTCTGTAACATGTAAAAAGGATAGGTGTGAAGGGTGACGCTTAGACTTTTACTATTTTTGTTTTAATAATAGATAGGTAACAGGTTGTATGGACTCCCCTGGATTCAGTAGTAGTTCCCCAAAGCCCCGCAAAAGCTGTGCTGGTGTCTGACTGAATTAGACCTTTGTGTAAAAACTTTGTGTAGAAAAAATGGCACCCACAGTTGAGCTGATACTCTCCCTACCAGGAAGTGTATTCTGTATTTGTCCTGCTTTTCCTTAGCGTGTTTGCTACCTTTGGCTTCTCAAAGTTAAGCGTGAGTTATTTTAGCTTAGATATATCTCTGCAATGTTAGTTAATTTCACATTGATGCATACATACTTCAAGGAATTGGGACATTTGATCATGATGGTGAATTGAAGCTCTAAGTAGGACTTATTAAAGTAACAAAAGTCCCTTTCATTTCCTATCATGAAGAAAGTGTTTCACTTAGTAAGTGGAAATGGAACGTTGCTCGTTACCTTTATCTTGGCTTTAACTGGTTTTGTTACCTGTCTGTACAGTTATCACAAGGCACTTGGTCCCTTTTCTCTCTTTAAACTTGAACTGTGTTTGCTTTCTTTGGCAATCCCATTTTAGATTATGCTGCAGGAATGGAGAATAATAAGATGGATTTGCCTATTCAGATTGTATTAAAGCCAAAGAAATACATGCTTGGGATAGACTGTACTTGAAAGAAAAACAAACTTTAATGTGGAGTTTGTGACTGATAATGGGTAGATTTGCAGAAGCTGCCTTGAAAAATTAGACTTCTGTTAATCCTTTGTGTTGTCTTGGCATATGTTGTGCCCTGGGAAAGACTGGAAGTCTGTGCAAGGATTGTCTGCAAGTCAAGCAGTTACTGGAAGCTTGTCTTTGTGTTGTGTTCTGACAGTTGGTTCTGTAGATCATGTTGGTAATAGTCTCTTACTTGCACTGGAGAAGAGCATAAACCAGTTTGACCAGGTTTGAGATACTACTTTAAATCTTCAGGCTTTCCAGGGGCTTGGGGTTTTTTGGTCCACCCACGCTCCCAAAGGGGCTTTAGGAAATGGATGAAAGGCAGCCCTAGGATTTGAGGAATGTTTATCCCAAAAGGTGTGCCGTGAGGAATGATTGTAGATGGGAGTGGGATAAAAAGAAGGAAAATGAGATGCATTTCAGCCCCTGTAGGGTAGGACTCTGAAATGTTAATTTAATTTTTAAAATGACACAAAGAAAAATGCCATTTTAATTCTAGCCCTTTCACACAGAAAGAAAACACCATCTCCATTGCAAAACCAGCCATGTAGTAACCTGCATTTGTATGTGCTTATTAATGCTATTCAAGGTATGTTAATGGCTTAATAAAAGCTACTCATGAATTTCATCTGGGCAATAATTTGAACTTGAGCACACTTTAATTGCATACAATTTTCTAAACAATAAGGCATTTAGAATTTAATGCCAACAGAATTTGTGGGTGTCAATGACTGTGATTTAGACTATGTTCAGAGACAAATTTGACTCTTAAAGAACTCATGTGATCTTAAGCTTTAAAATACTCTCCTTCCACAGAAGTTCAGCAGAAACTCTAATTATTTGTTTTGACCCACTGTTTACGCAAGTCTTGTCTTTTTAACAGATACATATCTAAAACTGGAAGATGTGACCCGTAAGTTTAAAAACCCTTGCATAATGGATGTAAAAATAGGTCAGAAAAGTTATGATCCGTATGCTTCAGCTGAGAAGATACAGCAGCAGGTCAGCAAGTACCCGCTGATGGAAGAGATTGGCTTTTTGGTACTTGGCATGAGGGTAAGAACTTGTTTTGTTGTCAAATTAAGCTTATGCTCTGGCCTCTTGTTCCACACCAGATAGAGCAGCTAGTTTTTCTAGCAAATGACAATCCTCTTGAGTTTTACGTAAATGAAGTGTTAAGTGAATATGTTGGTAGTACCGGTATCAGCTGTTGTGTGAAGTATGTTCCAAAACACTGCTCTTGTTCACTACAAGTGTTTAACCTGGCTGTGTGCCTTCTGAGAATCTATTTGCAACTTGGGTTCTGTATATGTGTACAAGAAAGGGGTTGGAACAGACTATAGTTGTTTAAAACTGAATGTAGCTGCAGTCAGTTCTTGCATAGCAGGTATTTCAAATTATCTAAGTGGTTATTTGACTTTTGGGTTTTTCTCAGAGATTTGCATACTGAACCAGTCTTTGTAATAATTCAATCATGAGCTCTATCCTTTCAAAAAAATTTATCTTAATTTTTAAAATAAAAATAATTTTAATGTAATTTTCCTATTTAAGGAAGAGCAAGTTAGCTCTCATAGGTGAAGCATGTAGTTATAAGTAGCTGTTCATGTTCTGCATTTAAAAAAGCTTTCCACCAGAAGAAAACCTCTTTGATGCATACACGCTTGAGGAACAGCTGACAGGTGAGGGTTAGTTTGAGATGGATAAGGCCCTGCAGATGTCCATACTATCGCCATTACACTTCCTTATCTTGGGTGAGGAGAAAGATTCAATAATCTAAAAGTTCAATGTAAAGCAAAGCTGTACAGAACATTTGTGGATTTGTAACATAAATGTGTTGATGTCAGTAATGAATTCCAGATGCAATGCATTTGAAGTACTTTTTTCTGTTATGATTGGCACAGGAATAACTTTCTTTTTGATGTGAGATTTTTGTTTTCCTTCTCACATACACAAAGCCAGGGCTTCTCAAGCTCTGCATCAACAAGCATAAATGGCTGAAGACTGATAAGCTTCCCCTTTGCTGTTAGATAGCAGTAGCACACAGATTGTACCATTGTTTGAAATAATTCTAATATCTCTGTAATGTTTTGTACTTAATTGCCTAGGCTCTCAGCCTTAACTCTGTCTTGAGATAAGCTTCTACAGCTATAAATTATAGTGGTCATGAGTAGTAATTATGTAAGCCTATGAGAAAGAACGTGGGAGTTGAGTCAAAAACCAGTCAAACAGTTTAGATCGAGAAGGAAGGCTGGAGATTATAGCTTTGGATTTGTCTTATGTCATTACATAACCTTTCTTATCTCATGTGCAAAACAATGTAGTTAACATCCTTTGTTTCATGACAGTGCAAAAGGAACGAATGCTTGCTTCCACAGTATTTTTACTTGTGACTATTGTTTCCAACATGTCATTTACTGGTATCTTTACCCTGTTGCACAAATTCTTTCACTTCCTTAATTTAAACTGTGTATATAATGGTTCCCCCAAGCAATGCAGTTTCCCATCCAGTATTCAAGTAGATGAGAATTGTTTTGTGCCTTTGGTACCAAATTGCATGTTGGAAGTTATTTTCCAAAAAGAATTCAAAAGGTTCTTCCTCTCATGCAACACTTAGCAAAGTCTAAATTCGCAAGGCAATTTCTCTGCTCAGCTTGCTGCCTCTTGAATATGGGGTTCTCTCTGGCTGTCTGCTTGCTTTATTTTTGCAAGGTTCTGGTCATAATGTAAATTGCTCTCCTGTACGGGCATTTACTGCCTCTAACAGCTAACGTGCTAGATAAAGATTGCTAGTCTTTGCTGGACAAAACATGGTGTAGCACGATTTGGAAAGTAGAGGGGTTTGGTTTTAATCTCTCCATTCAATTTTATTTTTAACATGGAAGTGGGTTTGCTTAGCACATTTCTATTTTAGAAAAGCAAGAAAGAGAGGACCAGGAATAATAGAAAATGTAGTTATCTATGGCTTTTTTAAAGTACACATCATATAAGCTGTCATGAAGAGATACATGCAAAAATGTGTTACTGGCATTTTCTTACCCCAAAATTTATTCATAGTAGGTTTTTACACTAAAAGCCATCGATATGGCTTGGTGTTATACACTGGTAAATAAGCAGACATCTGTTTCTATATAAAATATGTATGGTTTGTCCTTAAAAGAAGCTAGTCTCCTATCTGGCAGAGCTTTGATTTGTGTACATAGTTGTGGCATTTGGCATGTGCTTAACTATATTCATCTTAATGCACTGAATAGACAGAACAAATGCATGGAAACAGTCATTTCAATAACATTGGTTAAAACCCTGATTTCATGTTTAGTGGAGAGGTTCCTTTCCTTAACAGGTGAGGACATAAATTTATTATGGAAGTAGAGTTTAAATAGAGGTTGGAAACTAAGGTGTGGTTGCAGTAGCAAAAATACAAGTTGCAATATGGTTTTGGTAGTAGATGTGTGAATACATAAGAAGTATCTTCACAGAGCATGCAGTAATAGAGTATTTTGTATGCTGTTGAATACAAGCAGAATGTGAAGGTTGTGATCTCAGTTTGGATTTGCAATCCAGTTAGAATCCACAAGTCCTGATTTCTGCAGGTTTTCTTTTTCTTCCAGAACATCTTGATTGCAATATCACATAATCTGTAGTATTTCTGAAACATGTTTTTAATGCACAAACTGGTGATTATGTAACTTTACCAGTATAATCCATCATTTCCTTTTATTGTTTGTGCCTATGAACTATTACATGCAGATACCTCATCAAAATTGTTTTTACAAGTGAATTTTCTAATCTACAGCACATGTTCCTGCAAGATGTATTAAAGCTGTCTGTAGCTAAGTCTGTTTTACGAGTTCTTTATGAATCCTTTCTAGTATTGTGGAAATCTTCATAAGTTCTGATGTCTTAATAACAAGATTTAGGAGAGGAGAAATAATAAAGCTATTAAATCCTGCACCTAGTGTTCATGTTCTTTCACAGTAAAAAATGGCCAGAACTGGGAGTTTTACAGTTTTAAGTCTAATTTAATGATGTTTAAGAAAACAGGAAGACAAAACGAAGCCCTGCAGCCCCACCCCCAGACTAAAGCAAAGCAAAGCAACCTAACCCACAGCAACCCAAAGAAACCAACCAAAATCCCTGGAAAAAACCTCCAAACAAGCAAGCCTCCCAAAGTCTGGAAATACATGTCTGCAGTGGTTGAACTGAGCAGTAAACCACGGCACTGGTTGTTTTCCCTGTTCTGGCATTGTTACCTCTGTGCACCGCTGTCTCCTCTGCTTTTCTCTTTTCACTTTCACTCCCCTGTTCTTGCAGTTGAGTTTGACTCACCTGTTTCTCACCTGAGGGTTCTGAATCCCTGCTGTGGAACAGAACGCAGCAATTCTTCAGAGTCTGGTATCTGTGAGAGGATTGAAGGGTGTGTTTCAGAAGTACTTCATTTGTAGAGCTCAGGAGATTCATCTGTCGCCCTCTTGGGTGAATTCTAGCAGATGGGTACCCTGGCATGTTATTTCCACCATTTTTCCTTACTTGAAAGACTCATCATGTATATGACAGCTGGTCTACTTGTGTCCTTATGGCTGATAAGGTTTCCTGTATGTTAAGAAAAAGTGGATGATGGATGAGATGAGAGATTGCCTCTTTTTCCTATTACATGAAAAAGGAGGCATAAAAGAAAGTTATTCTAATGAAGTGCTCTGCGGAAGTTCTGGGAGTCAAAAATTATCTATTAAGTTATCTTTAAAATTATTCATGATTTAACTGCAGTGTTGTTTCTTTTATTTAGGAGATCATTAGTCTGCTTTTTCACTGCATTAGTTTCAACATAATTTAATTCTACAATTTATTTATGTAAGGATCTTACTAAAACTTTACGTAGATTGTCGGAGCATTTGGTGGTGTACTTAATCATATAAAGCACCATGTTGAATACCAGAAGAACAAAGAAACACACCAGAGAGAACAAAATATAAGTATAGTTTTAGAAATTGGGGAGCAGGGATGCATCCTTCCTGTGCTGAATTTTCATGCCAGAAACAAGCAGGGATGTGTCTAATTTCCTCACTTGTGGTCTAGCAACAGCGAAGTTTTTAAAAAGAAAAAAGAAACAAAATGAGGGTATGTGTTTCGATAAATGGATTCAGATAAATGGGCCTGCTCTCAGCAGAGTAATAGTTACAGAATAACAACAAAGCAACAGTATCAAATAAGAGAATGTATTTAAAAAAAATTCTCCCTCTGTTACTTTTTCCTCAAATCCTTGTTTTATTTTCTTTTGGAAAAAGAAAAAAAGCAAGGCTTGTTAAAACTCAGTGTTCAAGTCTCCCACTGTGGTGGTAGAGATTACAGGACTGCAGAGAAACTTGGGTTCTTCAGACATGAAGGAAACTTGTATATTTACATAGGGACAACAGTGAGGTCCAGGCAAAAGATTGTGGATGTGGGGCTTGGGCTGGCACTGGAGATGCTCCCTGCAAAGGTGGTGGACTGATGCTGAAGGTGGATGTCCTCAGGTTAGCTGGACTGCTGCCTGCTTACTTCCCGCTTTTGGCTTGGCTCCAGTTTGGGCAGCAGTTTGGGTGCTGACCTTCAGATGCCAGTTATGAGCGCAGAGGTGCCTTGCTGTACACAGAAAACTGTGTAGTATTTAAACACTTGCTCACTCTTACCTGTGTGAATCTAGAATAGGGGTGATAAGTATATTTATGGAAAAAATACAAAGGGTGGACACCTCATCCCTTTTCCGTTTGAAGTCCAGATGCCTCGGCATCAGAGAATGTATCTCTGATCTCTCTGTCCTTTCATAGAAGAGCAGGGCCCAGGCTGCACACGCGGGGCATGGGGGGGAGCTGGGATGGGCACTGAGAGCTCCGTGGGAAACTGCTACCCAGGCACCAGTGAGTGTGGGAATATCAGCGGCACATGAGTCCATATCATGCGTGCAATCAAGTTAACCTCGGCTCTGCAGGTACCCCTCTGTAGTGTGCTCTGTGCCTGTTCCCCCCCCCGCCCCCCCCCCGGCCTAGTTTCAGTCATGTGGATTAGTTAACTTTTTTGCAGGTGTGAAAGATCTTTACAAGTTACTTAGTAGAGATTTTTATTTGTGCTAGCAGTACCTCTACCAAACAGGCTAGTCTTAATTATAGTATGTATTTAAATTATACTTTCTGGAAGATAAGGGCTTGCCACAGATAAGCATTTGAACAGCGTGTGTGTTTTTCTGCTTCACCATGGAAGTCTGTACTGAATTACTGTAAATAACAACATGTAATATTTGATACTTGTTTTCTGCAGTCCAGTCTTCAGCTTAATATTAAAGGTTTCCAAATGGTGTACCTCACAGTTGAGATCTTGCAAGGGTGGTACTTTTATAAAGACCACACTGGACCAGCTTTTTATTTTAGCTCAAGGTTTCTCTCACTTGAAGAATGTCAGATGAACTAACTGTGATTGAAAAAAGGGGATAAAAATACATGTGTGTATGCAAGCAGCAATAATTTAACACCTCGGGGGGAAACAAAGGCCAAGTGCAGGTTGAGAAAATCTGAAGAGATAATTTCCCTTGACAGTTGATCATCTGGATTTTTTGATGTGCTGCCCATACAGAGTCCCTCCTAGTACTAATTAAAAACCTGAATCTGTTAGCATGCTAGGTTGCAGTTCTGTGTTGCAGAAACCTCACGGAACAGCGGCTGCTTGTAGGCACAAGGAGGAGCCTCCACATTGTCAACCACACCACCTCAGATCTTGTGTAGTAAGAATGTATAAAAATCACTGATGAAGCAGGAGTTGTCTTGAAGGCAATCTGAATGTTTTACAGATCATATAAGGAGTTCTGTTTTGCACTGTAGAGTGAAACTCCTTGTGAATACAAAGCAAACATGTAACAACTGTGGCAGGTGGGTAAGAAATGAGATTTTCCTGTCTAATAATTTCTTGGCTGTTGTTAAGGTTACAGGTCTGACTTTGACTTGTCATTGCTTTGAAATGGGCTAGTACAGACAGCTGCAAAAGAGGGATACAGAAGGAGGCTGGTTCAAAGGCAAATATCCTTTTGGGAAGGATTAGTAGAAGATTAGTAGTGGTGACAGCATGAACAAAAGCATTGTCTGTAGACTAGGAAGTTGATTTTAGTTTTCTGCTACTGCAGCTCAGCCATCCCTGTGTTTTGGGGGGGGGCGGGGGTGTGGTGGATTGGTGAGGGTGAAGCAAGAACTGGTGAAAGCTTATTTCTGTTTTAGCTTGGGCTTCTGTTCCTCTGCTTTCAGAACGGGTCTTAATGTATTTGTATTCGGTTGAGGTTTTCCAGGAATGGTTCAAATAGTCACTCCCTTGCAGTTGAGAAAAAGCTTGAAGCGGTGTGATGAGACAGCTCTTTGGCTAACATGGAGAATACTTTCATCATTACCTGTATCTTAGAATCATAGAATGGTTTGGGTTGGAAAGGACCTTAAGATCATCTAGTTCCAACCCCCCTGCCATGGGCAGGGAAACCACACACTAAACTATGTCGCCCAAGATTCTGTCCAGCCTGGCCTTGAACACCGCCAGGGTTGGAGCATTCACAACTTCCTTGGGCAACCCATTCCAGAGCCTCACCACCCTCACTGCAAAGAACTTCTTCCTTTTATCTAATCTAAACTTCCCCTGTTTAAGTTTAAAGCCATTACCCCTTGTCCTACCACTAGAGTCCTTAATGAAGAGTCCCTTCCCAGCATCCTTATAGGCCTCCTTCAGAAACTGGAAGGCTGCTATGAGGTATATATTATCCTTCAATGCTACTGTCTGCAGCCAAGCCCATTGGTTAACCAAGGGAGTTCTGAGTCTTTGCTTGTTCAGAAGATAGTTAAATATATATCCGTTACCCTGCTGGTATGTGTGTGGGACTTGGCAGTTTGTCATTGACCATTTTGTATAGTTAAAAATGCACTGTTAATGCAGAATACACACATCTGCCTGGGTGTTTTTAAAGTATATGGAAAGCCATTTGGGGGAATGGTTTTACGCAAATTACGAGAAGAGTAGGATGGCTTCACAGGAAACTTAGCTCAGAAGCACAGGGGGCTGATGTGCTGCTCCAGTGTTTCTCTGGAAAACAAAATGAGCTTGCAGATCTTAATCAGCATTTTTGAGCAAGTGCCCATGTCACACAAACTGCTAGCTCCTACGGGGAAGAGATAAGGTTCTGGGAAACAAGATTATTCGTTTGGGAGTGTGCTGCAGTGCTGGTGTATAGAGGAAGCTGCCCCTAGACCAACTAAATGAGAATATTTAATATTATTAAAGTGATGACACAGCTAGTAAAAACCTAGATGTATTCATCCGAGTCCTGATCCTCTCCTAAGCAATATTTTTTAGTTTTATTTTTGCTTTATTTAATTCCCTTTGGCTTGTGGCTCTTTAAATTTAAAAAGTTCTTGAAACTTTTTGTATGTTTTTGAAAGTAACTTTGATACCTGAAGTATTTACACAAGTAATCTTTGGGGTTCATAACATTGCATGCTGTACCTCTTTTATGTGCTTTGAGGGGGGGGGTTTGAAACGGTAGTGAACAATGGTTGTTTTTGTGAAACCAAAATCACCCTTGTCAGATGCTGGGGTAGAAGAACTCAGCTCTGCCATGCATTTCTGCAATTTACAGACATCAGGGCCTCAGTTTCTCTAAGTATCATAACAGTGGAAATAGGAATGATAACAGTGGGAAGCGTCTCTACTACTAAGTGGGTTTAAACATTCAGGCTTACAACTGCTGTTTCTTTAGAATAACCAGAATTATTTACTGCCTCTTCAATTCAATTCATGGTTGATGACTTAAGTCAATTTCTACACATTATGATCTAACTTCCTTGGGGACCCCGAGTTTAATTACTTTTATCTTTCTTGTCAAAATAAGAGCTATTTGAGACTTTTCTTCCCAGCTACTTTGCGAAGCAGGAGTTATGCGCCTGTATTTCATACTGTGCTTGTTGTGATTCAGATGGGGAGGAGAGGTTTTGGAGTGGGGGGCTGCAGTAAAAGCAGGGAGTTCTTGTTTTTGTGATTATTGCTTACATACTACTCCTTTTTATGAACTGATGTTTTATTGTCCTGGATTTTCTGTGGGCTACAGCAAGAAAAAGCCCCCAGAGGAGGGCACGGGGTCAAGCGCTTCACTGGTGTGCTCTGACTTGCCTTCTGTGGAATTCTCTCTATTTATGGCAGGTGAAGGGGGGGGCAGAGCATTGCAGCCTGGATGGGTGCTGCAGGGTTGGGTGGTCTGAACAAGTGCCAAGCACAAAAGTTTCTGCCAGAGACAACTGCCTGCTTGGTAACACCATTGTTTCTGCAAATAAGAATTGTCTACACTCTCATAAACAAATTATACTTGGGCCTGGCTGGCTGTCATGTTTCTACTATGGAAATTATGTCATTTAGAGAGAAAATGTGTCTCCCTGTAAAACATTTCTGAATTTAGTTGTTAAGCTTGTATGATTCCTGATATGGACAAAACTGTGCCCGAATGAGTTGCCTCCCTTCCAGGCGAGAGCTGATGTACTGCTGTCAAGGCTGGAACCGTTTATCGAGGCTGCTGGCATTTATTTCATATAACCTCATTTGTGCCAACAATTATAGTTTCAGATGGGTCTCATGGAGCTGGGTCTTCCTGGTCACATCATAGTACAACAACAAAACTGTAAGAAATACTAAGTATTTTTACAGTTTTAAGAACTGCAAACTAATTGCATTGAGTTTTTTAGCGTATTATGTCTTACCGAGTTAATATTCATAGTTGCATGGGTAGGAGTATGGTAGTTTCAAGTCATAGCATTGGTTTGCAAAGCAGGAGACACATTAAATGTTTTCCCGAAATGGATATGTTGCTTTTTGCCAGGATGGTGTCTTTCTAATGCAGGAAAGCTGTAGCTTAGACCCCAAGGTGTGAAGGGGAGGATTTTGCAGATGAGAGCACTAGAGGGCAGCGCTGACCGCTGCTAGTGAAAGTACGCGAGTTTTAAATGGTAACAAGGGTTTTTGTAGCCTGTCTGTAAGATATCTCTTAGCTCTGCAGAAATATTGGTGCTTCCAAATAAGTACAGAGTTCCCTCCTTCTTTCTTGCAGGTTTACCATGTCTCTTCTGACAGCTATGAGACACAAAACCAGCACTATGGAAGGAGCTTGACAAAGGAAACAGTAAAGGACGGTAAGGGAATTTGTGTGTCAGAATTTAGTGCTCTTGGATAATTTTAGTTTATTTACTTACTTATAGGACTGTGTGGAAAAAGTAGTCTGTGTGTTGCCATTTTAAAAATCCTTTTTTTCCCCTCCTCTTGCTACATGGGTCTTTAGCTGTTTCCTGTATCGTGTGAACTACTTGTTGATCCTAAATTAAGTTTGCAATTGGTTCTAACAGTGGTGTAAACTGTAGGAATTTCCTCATCACTACTATTCTTTAGTAGTAATCTACTAAAGTAGTACTACTTTATTAGAGTACAGTCTTCTACTACTACTAAGGGGGTGACAGTGGTAGAAATCAAATTCTTTGCAGTCTTGAAACTATAATGAAATAGGAATCTTTTAGAAATATTTAATGTTTTTATAATATGTATATTTAAATCTCTAGTTGTGTTCTTCCGTGAAGATGTCCTGTCTTTTAAATTAGAAAGCTACTATAAAGGCGTCCTCTGATTTAAGGGACCTTCTTGATTGAAGTCAATCCGTATGTTGCTCTGAAGTAACAGTAAATAAAAATGCAGCCATTATGGCTGCCATTATGTTTGTTTGTTAAAACTAGTTATTAATTGACATCTGTTTATCTGTCCCACACTGAGGGACAGAAGGACACAACCGTCTCCAAAGCTGTCGCTAACTTGTCAGCTCTGTCACTCATGGCAAAGAGCTGCTTGAGCTTGTTTGTCCCTGGAGAATTCAATGGATCCCTGCCCAGACTGTCCAGATACTTGCTAAAATGACCTGGGGAGCAGGAACCATGTTTGTCTACTGATCTATGCATTGATTAGTTAGTTTACTTACAGTCCAAGCCCAATCTGTAGTATTACACAGCAGGCCTTACACAGGTGAGGTGACTGAAGGTATCAGAGTTCTTCAGTTCACTTATGAAGTAGGTAGTTTCTTTTCAGTCAGTTATTATGTGAATGCTGTCTTTTTTTTTCACATCAAGACCTATTCTCATCCCAAAAGAAATAAAAATGTCTGTTTTCTTTTCAGAGGTGAAAATAATCCCAAATTGTTTTTTTGCAGGCATCTCAAGGTTTTTCCACAGTGGGTACTGCTTGAGAAAAGATGTGATTGCTGCTAGCATTCGGAAGGTTGAAAAGATTTTGGAGTGGTTTGAAGGCCAGAAGCAACTTAACTTTTATGCAAGCTCATTGCTGTTTGTTTATGAAGGTTCGTGTCAGCCACCAACCGTGCGATTGGGTGATGTAACCTTGGCAGAGAAGAGAGGAGTGCCCAAAGGACTGTTATCAGGTGGAGATGTACTGGAGTATAATAATAATATTCATGTAATAAATTCTACAGAGAATGGAAAAATTGAGTCCTCTGTAGGTAAAGGCTTGTCCAAATTTTATGCGCTTCACAAAAAGGCATACTCGAAGAGGCATCACAGTCAACTCTCACTAAAAGTTGAAAACTTGGAGCAAGACAACGTGTGGAAAAGCAGCACGTGCATTACACAAGAGCATCTGAATGGAAACGTTATACCCCAACTGGAAAAAGTTTTCTGTCACATGCCAGCAGACATCAAGGAAAGCGCAAATGTAGAAGTCCGAATGATAGATTTTGCTCATGTGTTTCCTAGCAACGCAAAGGATGAGGGCTACATTTATGGTCTGAAGAATTTAATCACAGTACTTCAAAATATTTTGGATAACTAAATTCTTTGCTATGTTTTTTACTGGGGGCCAATGATAAAGAAGAGTAACAACATGAAGAATTTCTGCACTTGTAATGCTGTATAACTGGGTTTCTATTGTTCTATATTTTATTTGTCTTTGTACTTTTGGTAGAAGGGTTTAACTTTTTATAATCTCACTCAGGAAAATAATTGATAGTTAATTAGGGAGTGTGAAAGGATGAAGATACTTAAGATTAAGCAGGATAGGTAAATTAGAATGAAATGTGTATGGCTGACTTAAACCCAAGGAGTACAGCTGTACAATAAGCAAGGGTTATGATAGTTCTCCTTATGACTTTAGCATAGATAACATTTGCCCACTTAGCCTTGACACTGAGCCGTACCTCCATTAATAGGTTTTTAGAAAATGGACTGAAAACTAACGTGCAGGATTGATGTCCTCAGTACTGCCCTCTTGTGTTTACTGTGTTTGAATAACTGGAGTTAACCCTGCTTTGAGAGCAATCCCATTGAGTCAGTCTAACCTGGAAGCCAGCGTATCAAAAAGTGCTTTTCATTGTCATGGGACAGTATTGCTGTTCTTTCAACGCTGGTGTGGGCACTTCCCCTCTTGGTGGTTGTCTGTAGCCCATGTTCACTGCAGACAAGCTACAATGTAATTTGTGTTGAGGTGCTAAGAAAATGCTGGAGTAAAATATCCTAACAGGCTTAAACTGCACAACTGCTAGAGAAACTGTTTGTTCCTAAGAGAGAGTAAAAGAATTTGAACGGGAGATGTTCCAGCAACTAATTTGGTTTAGGAGATTAAGACAATCTCTTATGTTGTGACTAAGGAAAATGCCTCACTCCTTTGTTCCGATGGCCCTTCTCTGAAAACGTTAGTTTTAAAAGCAAATTAATTGAATGGGGAAACAAAGTGTTTTGAGTAAGCCTACAGAGATTTCCTCTAGCCGTTTGCTGTTTGTATTTTTTGCAACAAGTGTTTCACATTTCCACTGCTGGAGAGCACCGACTGGAAATGAGGAGCAATACAGGTGAAGGACACTTTACTGCGAAGATCCAGTTCAGCCCTGGAGCAAGCAGACGTACCTCTGTGTTTGCGGTGGAGTTGTGGCTCTCTTACCCTGGGCTAAGGAAGCCGGCTCTTTTATTTATTTATTATTATTTTTTAATGACACACAGGTAAAGCTGTGTATTTTGAAAGCTGTCCCACTTCCTTTTCCACAGTGGAAAAATCAAGCTTTCATGTAGAATGTTTGAGATCAGGATGATGTATCCAAAGCATTTTTGGTGTGTCTCTTCCGTATGCTGTGTATGTGGCTACCTGGTGTGTATAGTCAGCTATACAAGAAGTTGGGATGAAGGAGTCTTGCCATCCATAGAGCAAGAATGTAATGCTTTAAGCAAGTCCCAGAAGTGAAACTTCTTAGAATGGACTTTGTCACTGGAAATGTACATCTTTTACATGTGGACTTAAGGTGACACTGTGGCCTTGCTGCTCTCTCTGTATGATGTTCTGCACTGTGCACGCATTTGTGTACATGTCTGCAAGTTCTTGATTTGACATATGTTTTCTATATCAGAAAGAGATAAATACTTTTTCAAGCAAGTACATTGTTTTAAATAAAGCTGAAATTTTAGCTGTATTTCAGAACTTGGATTGGTTGGAAGCAGTGATGTGTTATGTGTAGAACTACTTGGTTTAAACTTCAGAGCTAATAATGGCCAATGCATTCAAGAATGAAACCAGTCTGTCAGGAACATAATGTTTTTGAAGCATGGGAAAAGATGGGTGCAGGAGGGGCAGTGTCATTTTGTTGAAAGCTTTATGCAAATCAAGGCTGAGGAGAAAATACCAGTAAGAGAAAGTATGTTTTTCTACCTGGTATTTCCATTGCGCCACATAGTTATAGTATATTCCCAAGTCTCCATGAATTAATTTAAGCCATATTCTGGAAAGAGTTTGTGGTTTTGTTTGCTTTGATGCTGGTTTCTCTGTTAAGATTTTGTTGCTCTATCCTGTAAATGGTCAACACTAGAGTAGTCTGGGCTGGTAGTGGCCTTGTATGATAAAGTCACAATGTTTTATAGAAAATACAGGGGAAAACATTTACACATCTGACTCTTTGTCCTCTGTAATTCATCTCTTCTGGATTTTAATCCATTTTGTGCCAGAGAAACCAGACATCTGCCTCAATGAATTCAGTCATTGGAAAATGATCTGTATGCTCTTAATATAAGCGCATTCTCCTGTCTCTGCTTTAAGATATGTCTTCAGTGTTTGAATGCTCTTAAGTATTGATTGTTGTGTTGACTTTGGCAGTGTTTGTAATGCACCTGGAATATTGTTAAACTGTCAGAATATTTTGAATAAAAAAAATAAATAATTTTATCATGTTCTTATTTTTTTTTTTTTACACCAGTAATTATGGATGTATTTCTGTTTGTTTAAAATGTAGCTTGAGAGATAATAGTATTTTTAATTGCAAGTTGTGTAAATAAAGCTTGCTCTAGAGGTGTTTGTCGTAGTGCCAGCTGTGAATTTAAGCCTGCAAAGGTGTTATATTCACATTGTTCTTGCACATTTTAGATTTGGTGTTTCTAGTGTTTTATATCTGAGCAGATTGTCTTCAGTTATAGTTGGAGATGTATTCACAGAAATTATTAAACAGATCAGAGAATTAATAAGAAGATGAAGAGGGAGACACTAAACATACACATGGCCATCGATCTCCCTCTCAGTGATGCCTGTTTTGTCCTCTGCACGGAGCATACAGGACAAGTGACAGTGTAGTGGAAATCCTTACAGAAATGGTAAGAAGACTTACAGGTATTTCTGTCCCATAAAGCTGAAAGCAGGTCCCTTCCCCAGCCTAGAGTGGTATATCCAAGTGCTGATGTCATTGATGAAGCCTATCTGTCTTGATTTTAGGCAATATGAATTTGATTTAGCAGAATCAATTGTCAAAAGGGAAGACTCATGGAAGCATTGTCATTCATGTACTCTCTGAGAATATACTTTTCTGAAGACTTTCTACCTAGGTGATTGTGAGAATTGTGTATAGGCTTACCTAATGAAAGCTTGAATTACATTAAGTTTTATAAAAAAGCATTTACATATATGGTATTTTTGGATATGGGTGGAATTTGTTGCATAAGTTACACTGGAAATTATTATACCCTTATGAAATGTTTAAAGTATTTTAATCCAATCATTTTATGAACTAAACTGGAGACTTTAATTTTATGTGATTCACATGAAACTTGTACTGGTTTTCGATGTTTTTTCTTGGCTGTAATACGTAGTCAGACCATTCTTTTCCATAACCCTACAGCTCCATGGAGAACTTTAAAAGTACTCTGTAGATTAGGAAATTACTAATTCCCTTCAGTTTGATTAACAGAGTGCATATGTTCTTGAAATACTTTGGTGCACATGGTACTTAAAGTAATGTTAGTGTATTATACACCTAGAGCCCCAGTAAAACCTCCTCACCTGCAGAGAGCTCCTGCTGAGCCCAGTCTGGATTATGCGGTATTTTAAAAGGGCCTTTTCACAGGTAAGAGTAATGAGGGGAAGAAGGCATTGCCTGCTCTGGCCATGTCAGGGGGTGTTCACAGCCTGAGCTTAAAATCATTCTACTATACTGTCAAGAATAGGTAGGAGAGAAACTCACATCCACATCTGCTATTTAAAGTTAAGATCAGTTGTTCATCCTCCCTCCTAATTTTTTTTTCTCCCAAGTAAGCTGTCTTCCTGAGTGCCTTTGTTGTCCCTTGCCACTAGTAACCTTCTGCATAGAATGACTTAAAAGTGAAATTTTAATTTCCTAAAAACTCATGTCCCATAACTGCTCTTAAGGTATTGAAAAACACCATCAAAATGCCTCAAATACCGGGGGAAATGCAATTTCTTTTCCCATGAAAGAGTTGGAATGGAATGTTAGTGGAGAGCATGCTTGGATGGGAGTCTGGATTGCAGGTTTTATAAAACTTCTTTGTCTGTGTTTTGAAGAGGACATTGTGGGGGCAAGGTGAGTGACAGCCAAACTGTGAAGTTTTCCTTGTCTTCCTGCAACTAATAGTGAGGTTTGTGTTTAAGCAGGTAGCATGGTGGGAAGCGGTGAAAGTTCATACGGAGCCCTGAGTAGGACATCTGGTCAGGTCTGTAGGTCAGACCCAAAGGCTGCAAGTCTTCTCATATCTGGCTGGGAGAATGCACTGGGCATGTTCATTGAAGTACAACAGACGATAGCAGGGGTGTTAGCTGGGAAGCAGATTCCTCTCCATAGCCACAGGCCAATACTGCCACTTTTCTATCATCACAGCAATATAAATGAAACCTGCAGAGAAGATTGTCATCCAAAGGACAAATGTAACTGAGCTGTGTCTGAAAGGGGAAGAAATGAGAAAGCTAAGGGTTGTACAGCAGAAAACACACTTCAAAAATAACTGTTGCTGTACTCTTGTTTTGTAGAGATGGGCCCCCCATGTATTTGGAGTTTGTTTGTTACATGATGTTCAACAGCAAATAGTCAGAACAAAGGTACTTTACAACCAGTTGGGTTTGAATTGTGTACATTGGTTCAAATAGGTTCTTTTTTTTTCTTTTTTTTTTCTTTTTTTTTTTTTTTTTTTTTTTAGTTTTAAAGTAACCTACGAAGTAATGTCCAAATGTGATACGTGTTGCACCCGACTACAGATGAAACTAGAGTGCACAAAGGCTCTTTAATATTCTGGGAACTATACTGGAAGGTAAAGGAAGCATGTGGAATTGCAGCTGATGTTGCGGTGTTAATTATTTTTAACATTTTGATGTTAATGATGTTTGATGGGTGAATGTGTCTAGTCTGGTCTCCGCTCTTTGATCCAGTGTCTAAAGCCGTCGCTCAATCTCCTCTAATTTATATGTGTTTGTAATTTCATTTGCTATTCTTTGCCATTATTGGACTGCAGGGGGTATTATTAATACTACCTGTGTTTATTTTATAGAACATTGTACTATGCTATCTACCAACTTTTGTAACTTACAAGTGATATTTAGGTAATTCTAATAGCTGTATATTTGGCAAATTATTAAAATTTTCTGCAAGTGACTTGCAAGTATAATTGGTTTCTTTTTAATACAGGATGATTGCTGAGAAAATGTTTTCTTGACTGTACCTGCACTGATGAATCCTTCTTTCTCCTCTTCTCTATGCTCTCTAAAATGGGTATTTACCTTAGATTTACCAGTTCTGCTTTACCACCATATTTTTGTCAGGGCATCCATTGCCATTGTTTGCTGGGAATACCTGCCTTGGTATACAAGAGTCACCTCTATAAAACGGGGGTGGGGAGAATAATCCAAGTCCCTACACACAACAAAAATACCAAACCAGAATTTGTTTTTTGATCAAAAGTCCTTGATTCGCTGTGTTCATGCGAACTGTTGGTCAGCGTTGCGTTTGATTTCCATAGCAGCACACAACTCTTTTTCTGAAAACTTTCACTACTAGGAAGTGCTTCTCTGAATGGAAAAAGGATTGGAAAAGACAAAGTCATCCCCCTAACTGAGATACAGCAACAATACAAAAGAGTTTTCGTAACTTCAGGACAGTTCAGGCCTTGATGAGCAACTAGGAAACGGCTATTTTACTCCAGAAATGTTGAACCTCAAGGGTACCTTTAACGTTTGGTTGCGACTAGGAAAGTCACAGCGTAAGGGTCTTAAACCTGACTTGATTTTTCTCCTTGCTGTTTCAGAAAAGGGTGAGTAGTTGGATAGTAAAAAGAAGGCAGAGATGAAAGTGTGGAAAAGCTACACATTCCTTTGGTGCTGTGGGGTGTGAAGCTCTGAGGTGCGAGGTGGTCTCAGAGAGGACGTACCCTGAGCTGTGTATGAAAGAATTTACTGCCTATGTTAAGTCAGTAAGTTATTACTTTGCAGATGTGCGAACTAAATTAAATTAATAACTGATAGGCATCATGGTCGTAATTATATTGGAACAGTTGGTGCCAATTAATAGTAGCTTTCAGCTGAGGGATACTTGAGGACAGTCCCTGCAGTTACTTTGGAATATAAAGTGTAGCAGTCTTATTTTACAGCCTACCTTCAACTAAATGAATTAAATTGTTACATGTGTATTTGTAATTTTCACAATCTTTTAAACTCATCGTGGAAAACACTTAACAGGCCCACAGGAGTCTGTGTTGTTGATTACAAGCCCTTTTGCATCTTATTATTTTGCGGAATTAAATCTGGCAAGGGACATGAAAGATAACAGGAAAGGCTTCTGTAGGTACATAGCAAATAAAAGACAGACTAGGGACAATGTGGGCTTTCTCTGTAAGCTATTGGGAGAACTGGCTGCCCTGG
>NW_009917826.1:46401-72322 GCF_000696875.1 Nestor notabilis | reverse complement strand
GAGGGCTGGCGGCCTTGGTTCCGCCGCGGTGCGGGCCGCCCGGGGACAGATCGCGGGAGGGGATCTCGCCCTCCTCCTCCGAGGTTGGGTGCGTGTTTCATCCCGGGGTCGGGGTGCGCAGACCCCTGTGAGGGCAAAGCTGAAGGAAGGCAGGCAGTGGGCGCAGCCGGGTGGGTTTTACTCCTGGCCAGGTGCCGGCTTACGAGACCATTAATTTTCTTCTTTCGTTTTTCTTTCTTTTCTGTTTTTTTTTTTACCTCCGTATGCGGCTAGGACCAAGCCCAGCTGAGGTGGTGATCCCGCCGAGAAGAGATGGAGGTGCAGAGGTGAGGCCTTGCCCGGGGCACCTGCTACACCACAGCCACCAGCCAGAGCCACCCGGGTGCCTGCCCAGGAGAAGCTAGTGCCTGGGGGCCTGTCCTGCCACCCAGAGAAGGGGAACAGAGGGACGGTGGTGAGGGCACTGACCAGCTCTGATGCACACACGGCATCACAGGGAGTGCTTAGACAGCCTTGCAGCACACACGGTTGTACTGTTGTACAACACCGCTGGCGTACAGCTGCGTGCAGTTGGACACAAAGTTGCTTTCGTCCAAAGGTACGAAAGGAAACAAAGCATGTGAAAGGAAGGAAGCAGCATCAGCGCTGTGCAGCCAGGAGACCGCTGGGGAAAGGGGACCTGCGACTTCCGTGGTGCTGCACAGGAGGTCTGCGGTAGGGCCAGCCAGAGCTCTTTTATCCTTGCTTCCAATTTAGGAGGTTCACCACCCTCCTTTTTCTCATTCCCTTTTTCACAGTCAAAGAGCATAAAGCACCAAAATGCTTTCTACCGAGCAAAAGACAAAGAAATGCAACCATCCAAAACCCAAGCCAGAGTGCATCTGGCTTGGGATGAATACTGGACCACGTTAGCTGGGAGTGAGGACTTTTCAGAAAGCCAGGCTCCAGTCAGAAATACACCCTGTCATTTGGAGTCTGAATATGAAAACAGCTTGCAAAACATTTTTTCAGGCTTGTAACAAAAGAGTTTGTCCTTCTTTTGCTCTGGTATCTAGGCTACATTGTGCAGGCTCATGCATATCACTGGTTTTATTCACATGAGTAATTCCATTTGAATTTGGAGCGACAACTTGTATGTGTAAAGTTACTTACATGCTCTCTGTCTCCTTTATATATTGAAATTATGTGGGTTTTGTTGGGTTTAGGGTTTGGGTTTTTTTGCATTTGCTAGTGCAGTCTAGTAACTATTGGCATCAAGGTTATTGTGAACCATCACGGTTATTATTACTGTTTGTCGGCTTGACACCTTTGTTTTCTTTGCCAGACTAAAAGCCTTTCTATGCAATCTATTCCAGCTATGCAATTGTATCATCTGTTTTTATGCAACCATCTTTCACCTGACAGTGTAAATTCATCTTCCCTATAAAAGATCCTTTTTGTACTCAGTTTTTCCTCCAGTCATTGCTGACAGTCTTTCCAGTTGTGCCATCTGATTCTTTCTCACGCAAGTGTCTCATGACTTCTCCCATACTGTGTAATCTAAATTCATACTGATTCTAACATAATATCTGGATGTTTTAATATTTGCCAGCATTTGGAACATTTTATTATTCTCATTGCCATATGCTCTCTCTTTCCTCCCTCTTATTTCTTCAAGCTACAGCTTCTGCTGTTCTCATAACCTTGTATGTCTTCTCTATTCCATTGCTCCATGTTCGCTTAAGGGCAAAATGTCTTGGGGACAAGATAAACACATTTGTCTGTCTTCCATGAAATGTGGCATTAAGTTGTTAAGTGTGGCTCAGTGTTTTATTAGATGTTCCTTTTCCTCAGTCAGGGAATGTAAAGAACAAACAAGTAAAATTCAATGCATACTTTTTTTTTTTTTAATGGAAGATACTAGCTTTTCACTGATACACTCTCAGCTGTCAAGTATGTACTTTAGTACTCTAATTTGTGCCTGAGGAGAGTAGACAGACTGGGCAGCCACTGACTGCTTTGTCAACCACAGTCTTTCTTCCTAACCTAGAAAATTTTGTGAATTAGCACAAGTAGAGTCTCCATTAGGAAGTAAAGTATTTTGAAGCTGCTTCAGCAGCAGGTCATAAGATGTCAAAAAAAAAGTTTTTGTGACATTGCCAAATGGTGCGTTCCAGGCACATTGAATGCTGCTGTTTCTTGGGGGAAGAGGTGATGACCCATGTATTGAAATTACCTGTTTCCAGTTGTGACAGTACAGATTACTTACAGGTAAAGGGTAAAAGGCCAAATACATCTTAGACTGCCCTGTGAACATGGTGGGAGCTTCTAATTTCTTTTACCTTAAAGTGAGAGGACCAGGAACCATATTTCCTAGCTTTGCCATGTCTAGAACATGAAAAATTACCTGTTTGTTTGTCTCGGCTAACATCCAAAGAGCCGTCTTGCTGCAGTGACACTTCACAGTCAGGGCGTCTATCCCAGTTAATATGGTAAGACCACAACAGAGGCTGAGCTATTGTCATGTCTATGGATGGAGTCACCAGAAAGACCCTAAATAAGATTCGAAAAGCCTATTAGATTTCTGGAGTAAATATTTTATTAAGAATCAAAAATAAATAAAACACACACATTGATTATCATCGCAAACTTTTGATCAGGCATGGCTGGTGCACTGGATTTATATGTCCATAATATGCTGGACTTGTGCCACCCACAGATGTGCATTTCTGGAAGCTCTTTCTTCAAGATTCATTCAGAATAGGTTGCAGCCAAATGATTAACTGCAGTGCTGGAAATCATAAGTAAGATTACTTGGGGACATCTACTACTCAAAAATAATATATTGTCTCTTCTATTTATAAAAAGCCCTGTTCTTAAAAAAAGAAAACCAGCCACCCCACAAAAGAACAAAAACAACCAAAACCCCCAAACAAAACTCAACAGCTGAATTTTTAAGTTATTAAGGAAAATAAGGCATGAAAGTAACGTATTATAGATGTATTTATTTTTCATTTGTACCATAAAACTTATTTTAGTACAGTGGCAAAGGTAATTTCCTGATTGATATACCAGAGGTGTATATAAAGGTGTAACAATCCCAGAAATATTTTAAGTACTGAATTTCTTTTTTCCAGATACCACCCCCTTTACCATATTTGGGAAATGAAATATTTATTGTATTACTCCAAACCAAGTTGTATTTGTTTCCTTTAAAATGAAAAATAAACTTAGCACACAGAAAATACAACTGAATATATTTATACTTCTTTATTTAATGAGCTCTTATATTTATTACTTCTTAAGAACTCACTTTGTAATAGAGATGAAACAGTGCTACACAGTAATGAACATAATGGATTTATTTTCTGGGTTAAAGCTTCTAAAAATAAAACCAAAAGAGAATATATTAATAATGTCAATTTGCAAAATTAAAATTTGGAATTATATGCAAACATATACATTTATTCTGAAATTCTGAAACTACAGCTTTAATACTAATGTGGTCTGAATTAAAAGAATGCAGTACTTTACCTGCAGAGCTCAGAAGCAGGCAGACAGTGTTCACAGGAAAAATTTGTGATGCTGTCATGTGTTCTGCAGTAAAGATGCCAGAGCTCTCGGTGGTCTAGGACTGCACACTCCAGAAGTAGTAGACATGTATGTAGGTTTACAGCATATAGAAACTAATTACGCATGACTGTTCTAGAAGAATTACCTCCTTTGAAATACCTGTTCACAATATTCTGAAAAAGCATTCTGAAGCACTGAAATAAAACACTGATAATGTTTAAGAATACTACCCTAAACTTCTTAAAATTCAAGTAAAGCTTATTCAACATTAAAGCCTTTCAGATTTTCTGTAAATTTTCAGTATGTTCACTCTAAGCTTTATAAAGCCAACAGGAGTGTTTATTATTTTACTTGAAAGTACCTGTAATTTTTCTGAACCCTGAAATCAGGATGAAGCTGTGGCCCTGTTTGGATTTGTCATTTTACAAATGCTCTTTCTGTCCGACTTCCCCATGTAAGAAGAAATAACCATTTTCGACCTCTTTCATTTTGTCTTGACTACTTCAGATGTAAGCTCAGTCATGCAGTACCTGCATGTTTTACAACACGTAGCAAAGCAGGGCCCCTGCTTCAATTCAGAATTCTAATAATACAGAAATATTAGAGGTACTTTATATTCCTAGAGCCATTCTGGACTTTGAAGTTGAAACTCTGAAGCTGAGCATCTCCGAAAATTAGGTCTTGTATTTTGAAAACAAAAACACAAAGGAAAAAAAAAAAAAAACCCAACCAAAAACCCACCCCAGAAACAGTTCAAAACAACTTGGTTTTAGGAAATAATAAAACAGGAAACTTGAGGATACTAAAGTTTATCACACATGGTAAAGCCTTGCAAGTAGATGCGCATACTGAAGAAAAGCCTTACGCTCTAAATTATTCTAAACTAAGGGCATTTGTTTTAAAAACTTTGTAACTGCTTCGCAGGTCTTCAGTCAGTTTCCTCCTTATTCACGCAGGCAGTCCCATTGGAACAAGCATTACAATAAAACTACCACTAAAGGAAAGGTTTCTAAGAGAAGTAGAACTGGGAAGATCTGTTATTATTTTTGAAGAGCAATAAAACCTCAAGTTGCCTAATAAGAAAACAGTGTTCTGCATGGGAAGGTTCAAGGGTTGAGTTCAGAACACTAGGTAATTAACAAGAAAACAAACTGCCCCCCACACCAAAAAAAAAAAAATCCTACTTTATTCCCCCAATATGAGTAGTTTCATATCTCATTATATTTCAAAAGGTCAGATCCTTTTAAATCTGAAACTTAGTTCTAAGTATATTGAAAACAGATGGAAATGAATCAGGGGCCTGAGGTAGAAAAAAGCCGTAATGAAGATCAGATTTAAGTAATACTTTAAATAAATAAATCATTTGTCTGTGAAACCACATCTAATAAAAATATAAATAATTATATAATGAACACAAACTACATTTCCTGAAGTAATTCCTGTCTTTCTACATTTCCTGAATTATTTGTATTATGAAACAGTAGTGTGGTGCCATTAATTGATAAGCACTCTGTGCTATAGTTACCACGCTAATTGCAGCTCTTTAGGTCCTTGTCTCGCAGCTCCTCCAGCCGTTCAACAATTGAGATTGATTGCACAGAAGCTATTTTTAGAATGAAATGGCAGAAGAGTTTGGAGAGCAGCAGCCATTTTTTGTGTGTGTGCTACATCTGTTTTGGGAAAAAAAAGAAAAAGTTGGATAAAAATGCTCTGAGTTGTCCTTTTGGGTATTTTTGTGGAAATTCTGCTGAAGTTGGAGCTTCCTCTAGGATAATTGATCTTGCTTGTACCAAGTTGAAGCTGAGGTCAGGGTTGCATGACACAGAGGATACTGCTCGGTGACATTGTTCTCAGGAGAGCAGCAGTTTTTTCTTTGGGAACAGGACTGTTAAGGTGAACAGTAGATGAACTTTGGTGAGGCTGGTTCTGTAGGCAATGCAGGAGTCAAGTTTGTAATTTAAAATAACAGCAGTGAAAGGCAAGATTCAAGATTAACTTTGAATGTGTTTTTTCCCCAACTCTGAAATAAAGCAGTTTGTGAACTGTTCTGTTTAAGTGATTGTAGCTCTGCTTCCAAGAATGCTTTATGCTGGAAGTGTACATGGCCACGTTTCACAGGGGTCAGTTGATGCTCAGAAGATGTGACTGGGAGGAGACACCCATTCGGTTAATCCCAGATTGGCCTTTTGTTATCCCACCCTACTTGCCTGCCTTACACAGAGTTCAGCTAGGGTAGATAAAAAAGTGGACAGGATTTTGTGGCTCATCTACTATATGAAGTCGGGGCTATCATCTTCTCTGAATGTTTGTATAATAGAAGGCAAGGTTTGCAGGAAGAATAACAAACCTGAGTATATAGGAAGAGGAATAACCAGTTCTATAGCTGAGGAAAAAAAAAAACAATACTCAAGGGGACAAGCCTGAAGTATTAATAGCAAAGACCTATCACATTTTGCGTGTTATATTATTACATCAATAGTAGTAATACCTCGGCACTCTCACACAGCACTGTATCAGCAAATTTGAAGTGTTTTACTAAGGAGGTATCTTTGTCCCCATTTAGCTGTGGAATTAAATAAATTAATTGGCTATAGTTAAATGGAAGCTTGGCAGAGTTAGGAGGAGAATCTGTGTTTGGTGACTTCGGCAGCTTTTCCCTTTCCAGTGGCATGCTTTAAAGTATTACGGACGCCTGTAACATGTCACTACTCCATAGCTGCCAATTCCCCTGGAAAAGAGAAATGCACACCTTTGTAAATGCTGCCAATCTTGTACTCTTTCAGAGACAACATACAAAGAATATACTTTGGGTTTCTACAATAATAGCTTATAATACTGGTTTGCATAAAAAAGCTTTGAATGTGAATAGCTAGTCATGCCAGAATATGCTGCAAGAGATTCTCTAGCATGTTTTTGTCACTGGATATATTCCAGTCTTGTAAATGATAAATTTTAGACATAAATTGGACGATAAATTAAATTTAGATACATGCATTTCATATTAGTACAAAACAAAATATATATGAAATAGACTGTATCTTCTGTAGTTTTTTTACTGTAATCTTTGTTTTTCCTCAAATTATGTGCAACTTCCTTTGGACTTCTCTGTAAGTACCAGGAGAGAGGGATGCAGTAGGGATTCATCTTGTAAATATTTCCTTTGTGTATAAGTAGTGAGAAGTACAAATTTCAAGTATAGTCAAAATACAGACTTACACCTTTTCCAAATAGAATATTAAATATCTGAAGCATTTCACTGTAACATGTTGTCCTGTTGTGTCTATTTTGATTTCAGGAATCAAAGTAACAGTTAAGTTGTTCATATTTTATAAAGGCTGTGTCAAAACTTTCTATATGTTTAACAGTAAGAGAGGTCAGTAGTATTGGGAAGATACAGGCTACAGTTCACTTGGGTATTTGTAGGACAGTAGCAGTGGTGATACCCCAGAAAATGCAAGGACTGGGATAATACACACACTTCATACCATGCATGGTACTGTCCCGAGGTCAGCTAAGTTTTCTTTCACCAGCTCAGCACAAGCTTAATGGAGCCATTTTGATTTTAAGGAGGGAGCAGGTACCAGTCTTCCTGTTCTAGAATTATAGGAGGCTACTGCTATTCTGGCCTTGAGCTGGCTTTTGAACCAGCACACGGTGAGTGCTTGAAGACATCTACATCTAAGCTGGCTTTGCAGACTCAGCTCAGACTGTCAGCACCTTCAGATAGTCCACCTGCTTAAATGGTAATTTAAGGTGTAAAGGGCTTCTTTCTTCCCAGATTGTACATTGGCACTTTGCTGTCAGGTACTTCCTACAGCAGGGGTAGTGTGGGAATGGCCACTGTGTGCAGTGCAGCAGGCTGTAAACTGGAATGACTGACTCTTGAATACACACCTTGCCTCTACACCCGGTGGAGAAGCAAACCAGAGTAGTCATGTTGCAGCTTATCTGCCAGGGCAAATCTCCTAGAGCAAGGAGGTGGCATGAAAGGGCAATGAAGACCAACGTGAGCTGAGAGTTACAGGACTATCCACTGGGATCTATATACATGCACACTCAAACTAGAAAAGTCAGTCATGGAAAACACTGTAACTGTTGAAGAACAGACATTACTTTGCAGTATTTAAGGGTTAACAGTGTGTCCGTACTGACAGATTGTTACCTATCAAGTTCCATCCTAAGTTCTCAATAGGGCTGGAATCTGGCTTTACACTGAAACAGTCTTGGAACTGGAAGAATTTGTCACCTCATTTGGTGATATGTATCACCTCAGATATGTTATCAACACAAATCCCATTATTTAGCCTAATGCCGAATTTTTTTTTTTTTGTGTGTGTGTGTGCTTTATAAAATAATCTACTTCAAAACAGTGGTCATGATATATTTTAAAAAGGATTAATAGAGGAATTTGTCACTGTGTTCTTCAGAGACGAACACGCTGTGTTCACAGAACACAGTGACATCTTGTGGCAAATGAGGGGATAGTGTTATCTTTTTCCAGATGCATCCTAATTTCAGCTGGTTTACAGATGAATGTCTAAATAAATTCTGGTCAACTGCAAATTATTTCCTTTGTCTGTAATATTCACTCTTTCTGAATTTTGTTTTAAGTGCAGGTTTGTTTTAAGTTCTTTTTAGCAGTGAAAAAAGAGCGAGCCTTGGTTCCGGCATATTGCAAATGTAGGGTTATCGGAGTTTGGCACTTAAGCTCATTGACATTCTTTGGAAAACTTAAAACTCCAGGAATGTCCCAGTCTTGCTGATATAAGACTCTGCAAGTCAGCATTTCAAATGCTTTTCTTAAGTTAGCCTATTATTACAGACTGCCAAAGCTGTCAGGTTGCTTTTGATGGGAATGTAAAGAAAGCACAGTAACTTTTTATCACAAGGCAGATAGAAAAAAAAAAAAAAAAGAAAAGAAAGAAAACTATCTTCTTTCTTTTTTCTTTTTTTTTTTAAACCTAAAACTTTTTTTTTTTTTTTTAAATTTTTGTCTTTTTCCAGACCAAGCAGGGTTTAAGTCCTGTCCCTGATGGGTTGGGATCCTCCCCTGACATGGCTGTCCTTTGCAAGTTGATACATGGATAAGATTCTAGTTGTCAGCATGAAAGGAAAAACTGCACAGTGTGATTGGAAATCTGCACCCCGAAAGAAGCCCTCTCCCTGCGACCGATATAAACACGCATGCAGTATTTGTAGAGGATTTGTTTATCTCTATGGAGGGCGGAACACCACCAGTCTTAGGGATTTTTGGCGATACAACGTAGGTAAGTTTGCTCCTTCACTTGTATGTCAGGATTGAAGAGATTCTACATCCAGTCATCATGAAATTTGGGACACTCTGTAGTTAAGAGATGAACCCCTTACCCCCATTTAGAGTCTCTCAATCAAAATGATGGATAAATTGCATTTTGTTCATTGGGCAAACAGTATGTGTTTGTTACTGTTGCAGGTATCTCAGAAAGTTCACTTCCTTTTTTTTTCCCTTGACCAGAAATACCGGGTCATTTAAAATACCCCAGTTCTAGCAAGTGATATCTTGACTCTTTAACATGGGAATAGTTTATGCTTGTGCTAATAATGCACTAACAGATATGACCCTTTGTATTTTTTGACTCAATGTATGGTGTTCCCTGTTCAATTGTTGCTGCTAGAAAAAAAACATAGAATTGTGCTGGGGTTCATGCTCATGTAATAGTCGAGTTTTGGTGTAGATAACAGTATAGGGTTAAAATGAAAGCAATAACAAGGTCAATTTCTATTACATTTTAAGTTTGCTATATAGAAGGGGAAGCCTCTCAGTGTTCTGAACTAATAGAGAGGAAAGATGACAAAATGCTTCGTTTTTCCCCATTGACTGATACTGCAGACAGATTCAAAGCCGATCTTTTCACCTTTTCCTTAATGTTAATGCACTGCTGTCTTTACTTCAACTTTGGTTTATAGTGAAAAATGAATGGGAAATGCTGGATTGCTCAAGAGATGGTCCAGAAGAATTGGAAGACCATTCAATGGTGGCTTATAAGGTAGTAGACCAAGATTTATATTGTTCATATCCTGACATTTTATTTCCTATTATGCAATTAAATGAAATGCCATAGATTATGTACAGCAAATACTTTTATGTCAGTGCAATTCTGGATGTAGCCGTACCAGTGTTTTGGAATCTTTCTGAATAAAGTGACAGTAGTTAAGCTTTGCAGCAGCGCGATTTCCTCAGTCACTGCTCAGTACATAATTGTAATACAAAATAAAGACCTTGGCAGCACATTCTTTGACTTAGTTGTATAGTTGTAACAGTTGCTCTGAATTCATTTGCATGATAAGCTACAGCATAAAAGCATTCACTTAAGAACTTGCATAGAAGAGGGACAAGGGAGTGAAGGCAAATAACAATTACAGCTTTGCCTATGAGGGGAAAACAGGATTTAGACTATCAGGAGCTACAATGCAATGAAATATTTCTATAAACATGCAGAATCTAGTATTACCTGAGGAATGTCTCCGAGACCTCCAGATCCACATCGCTCAAGCTGTCCCAGACTGAGGAGGGAATGAGTGGTTCTGGAATGCTGTCCCCATTAAAACAGCAGAATGTTCACTGGGGTTTCCTTCTGAGAAAGGATAAAGACAGGATTAAAAGTTGGTTGCATTTTCTGATGGCCTCCTGAATTGTTAGTAGATCATCATATGCATTATTGTTAATTATGTTTTGGTGATGGCAGCCTTTTCATTTTAAAAATTGCTTTTATGCTATACGTGTACCTGTCAGTGAGAAATATTTTTGCATTTTGCAGGGCAACCTGTATATTTTTGGTGGGATGGTGGATTCTGCTTTCACACAAGCAAAAAGTCCTCTCTGGATATATGACATTGGTATGATACACAATAGCCAGTCTTTTCCATGGGACATTCCAAGTCCATAGGTGCTAATAAATAGTAAGAACCAAACTGTTTTCTGCTGCTTGTAACATAGTCTTCCCTAGGCTTTACAAGAAGTAATGTCTGTAAAACTGTGTGCAAATTTTCCCCCTAAAATTAGGCTGTTAACCTATCAAAGACTCAGCTCTTACTTTAATTAGAAAGTATTTTATAGGAAAGTTTTATGTATTTCAAGCTCTCAGAATTTCCATTCCTTCCTCCCTCCCTCTGAAGTTTACTATTTGATCATAAACCCCAATAATTTTTACATATAATATTTCAAGGTTTTTGCCTTATGTTACATACATTTTAAAAACCAAGCTCTTTGTTTTATTATGGAAGAAAGTAAATCAGTGAAGTATATATCTCATTTTGTGTTTTTACTGGAAAAAAAAAAACCCACCATAAACTGGCAACAGAAATTATGGAACAGGAGAAAACAAATATAATTAAATGAGAAGGTGGGAAATTAACATCAGCATTTCCTAACACAGGGCTTTTTTTGTGGTTTTTTCCTTGAGAAAAAACATTTCGTATCTCTTAAGTGTGTATTTTAATAAAAGCAGTGCAACATTTGAATTTAATAGCAATGTCATACACTATATATTCTCCCTTTGGAAATATTGTGTATAGTAATAGCTGCTTATTTTGATGTCAGAGGGAGGAAAGAGAGAGAGAGAGATTGAGGGTTTTTTTGAGCTAGTAAATCTTGCGGCAAGACTAAGATTTAAGTTTCCTGGCTTCTTTTGCTACTTCACTGGGTAACCTTAAGTCAATTGTTGGGGGTTTTTTTTAAATCCTTTTTCTTTATTTTCCACCATTTGTCTGAAAAACCTGCTGAAAGAACAGAGAACCTAAGATACAATATATTTAATAGGAAAAAATATCTTATAGTACTTTCCAGTGAAAATTGGGAATGAGTTATTAAAAATTTGTTGCGTGTCTAGTTTTTTCATGGTCATTATTTAAAATCCTTCCTGGCAAGTATAGCTTTTAGCACTGTAAGATTGCACTGCTTTCTTATTCTACCTCTGGTGCTGGGTACCTGGTATTTCGTCTCCTTTATGGTAATCATAAATCAGAGATTTCTGACTGTTACTTGAGGACTACTTTTAAGGAATCTGTGAAAAGAAACAACAAGGCTGTTGTCATAAGGTTTACATAATAAGTAGGAGCCATACATCCATCAGTAAATCTGAGGATTCTGCAAGTTCAGAAAATGCTGAAAATCACAGATTATTTCTGCACTGTGAAATTTAGCCTGAGGAAACAGCAGGTACAGTATGGTAGCTCCATGATTCAGTATCAGATAAGGATACAGAAAAAATACTTAAACTGTGTCTCCTGTAAGTCTTTCGGTAGTGCTGTCTTAGTGGAAAACTAATGCTTGTCAGTGGAAAACGCCAGGATGAGACTTAATTGAAAATGAGATCTGTAATTTGAAAAATTAATGTTGGAGGAGTGTCCTCTTGTGGTCTGGGATATAAACTGCGCTTTATTAAAACAATCCCCTAGATTCTGCAAGATGGACAGAGTGCTGTAACGTACCAGCAGAGACTGAGGTAAGGAGCCAGGAAGTGGTGAATGTGTGAATCAAATGCCTGTTGCTTTGTTGATTAAACAGATTGCTTTGAAATATGTTCCCCCAAACAGTTCCAATCTCATCTCTTCGGAGACATGTGGCTATACTTTATTTCTTTGCACTTTGAATAATGAAGGTTTTTTCCTTCTTTAAAACAGTTTTTAAGAATATGGCTCTTAAATTTTAAGTCCTATATAAGACGATAAGTCGTCTTCTCTACTACTGTTTCTGGTTTTCTGATATCCTTATCCAGGAAACTAATTTTAAGTGGAATACTGCAACCATACATGAAGTCTGTGCTTTTAGAAGTAGGGCTGTGAAAACAGATTGGCAGTCACACTAATAAATTTTAAAATGTGAACAAAAGAACAAACCAAACACTTGCCTTATATTTCGTTTTGGCTGTAGCTGGGCCTCCCCATGTTTAGGTCCATGAGTCTCAGCAGTGCCAAAAGCTGCTGCAGGCACCGTGGGAACCACCTGGTTTCTTTCTCAGAGTCTGGGATTTGCGGTGGGCAAATCCACACCAAGCAACGTGAGGGAGGTCCTCTTGGGACTAAAGGTTCCTCAGTGTGGAGAGGTTCAGGGTGGTAGAAAGGGCTACATCCCCCATTATATTCCCAACAGGTGCCCAATGTATTTGCAACATGCCCTGAAACTATGCCTACCAGTAGTTGTGAAAGCAGTACTGCTGATGGGAGTGCAGAGAGGCGAGGCTGTAGGCATGTGATATTGTGGTGGACATAAAAGGGAGGGTTGCTTAGATTTGAGAATGGCTTGTATTTGCATCCATACAAGTCGTCAGTGGTGGATTTTTCTGTATTTTTAACAAAAATACAAAATCCAAAGCCATGGTTTTCATTACTTGGGAATATTCCCAGGACAGTCATTGCTCCTGATACAATTTGATCTGTTAACAGTGTTTTGTTGAACTGTTTTAGAGCTTAGCACCAACTAACAGAAAAGGTCACAGTGCAGTAGTGTACCACTCCAGCATGTACATCTACGGGGGGTACTTCGGCATCAGAGGCATTTCACAGGAGTTTTGGACTTTCCATTTTGGTAAGTTAAAAAGCATAAGGTTTTGAGCCAATGTACGATCAAAATGATGACTGCTGCAGGAAAGCATGCCTTGCTCTGTTAAAAAAAATGTGATCAGTAGAAATGTTCAGTTAGTTTTGGCTTCTCTTTGACAGCATTTAATTATGAAGTCTGTCAATTAAATTAATACCCAGCTGAAATGAATTCTACTGGAAGAGGTTTTGCGGTGTTTGCCAGTTTTAGAGCTGAAAATCAGGGAGAATGTTTTGTTCGCTACTCACTAAAGTCTTCAGGGATTATCAAAAACTCAGATGCAGCAGAAGCACTGACTTCAGCCTATTAATGCCATCTTTTGAATCTCAAATCTAGAACTGACCGTGGGGAACCAAACCTGACAGGAGATGGTTTCATTAGCATATTCATCACTAATCTGGTGGTTGCAAACTAGATGATTCTGAGAGACTTCCTAAATGGATAACTTTTGTTATCTAGTGGCCATTCAGTCACTATTTTGAAATAAATGATGGGTTTATCTCATCCCTCATTCCCTCACAGGGAGAATAAGCACAGACATTGATGAAGGACTGTTTCTGTTGACTGATATTTCCCTTCTTACAGCCAGGAAATTATCTTTCTGTCTCAGAGTTAGTGAATTAACAAAGCTGTAGGAAAAACTGCTCTGTAGATAAAATTTCCACGACATCTGTCATACAGCAGCTGACATTTTCATCAAAAGTTTATTTCAAAACTGATTTTTTAAATGCACTTTTCAGTGTCACAATTTAAGCTGTTAATTTACAGTAAGCCTAGAGCAGAAACCCTTATTCTCCAACTGCACAGTTACTTTCTTTTTGAAATAAATCCCTTGCGAAATATTAGGGTAAATCTAGTACATCTGTAAATGAGTATTTTGCTTTCAGATACAAGAAAATGGTTGTGTGTTTCCACCCCATCTCACAGTACTGGCCCAGGACCTCGGCATGGCCATTCAGCAGTGGTTTATCATGCAGGCATGTATCTCTTCGGAGGACTGATGGGGCTGAGTGAACAGAAGGACTTATGGAAGTGGGACTTCGTAAGCAGCAGCTGGTCCAACATCAGAACAAGGTAAACTATACTATTTGTTACTCTAAATTAACACAGAAAGAGAGAATTAATCTTACCATTTGATACTGTGTGCAGGCAGAGAGGGCGATATTGTCCTTTTGGTCACTGTAGGAATTTCTCAGATCAAGATGTAGTACTGCTGCCATCCCTGGGGCTCCCATTGGCTTTGCCTGGAAGAGCTGTTGGCAACATGTTGATGTAGCTGTCAGCAGTGCAATTTTGATGTCCCAGTGCAGCTGTTAAGCAGTCAAAAGAAAAACAGAGGCTAAAATCAGTGTCACTTTCTTGCTGGTCGCCCCTTAACTGCTGGTTTCTCTTACATTTAGCCAAGGACCTCCTCCAGTGGTAGGTCATGCTTCAGTAGTCTTCGAAGACTCCATGCTGATTTTTGGTGGAGGGATTTCAAATTCCAGTCCTAACGATGACCTCTGGAAATATCATTTCCATACACAGACATGGAAGAAGCTTAGTATTATCACCAAGGCAAACTTTTCTCCTAAAATGTATCACTGCATCTTAGGAATTGGTGTTGGTTTCCAAACGGCTTCAGGTTTCACTGATATGTTCCCCAGCCATTGGAAAAGTAAGCAGAAGGACCATCACCAGCTGGTGAGCATCCCAAAGCACACTCGCCTTTGTAACTACTTCCGTCAGCAGCCTGCGTACCAAGTGTTTGGCAATGAGGAAAGTGATGCGATCGAAATGAAAACCTTTAGGATGCCTCTGGGGCTGGGGGGATTTTGTGCCTTGCAAACTACTTCAGAGGCAGAACTAGACCCTAACAGAGCAACGAGCATTTTGTCAAAGGATGGGTCTCTGCATCTGCTCGTCTCTTCAGAAGAAGAGACACTTGCTGCTGCCCAGATGGTTGGAGAAGAGGAGGGAGCCGGCTGTCAGCCCATGCCTGCAGTGGATACCAATGTGCTGCTGCTCGTTGGGGGTAAGCCTTTGTCCAGCTTATCTGAGATCTCAGTCAGGCAAATGGAGTTTGGCAGCTTGTGATCTCTTCAATTGCAATCACCACCACTGTGCCAGTAGGTGGTAAACCAACTGCTTGCAACTGTCTTCAGTTTCCTATTAGCACACTGGAGAAAAAGTAATAAAACCTTCTCATACTCGCTCTGAACAGATTCTTACAAGGTGAACAAACCCTAACACATATTTAAGTCAGAACTTGCATATAAGTTGCAATTTCTGGGAGCAGAATGTTGGAATGCTGCTTTTTTTGTTACTTCTTGTCAGTTAATATCCTTTCAAATTGCAGTGGCTGATGCTGCCTTGAAAATTGGAACAAATAACCCCTACAGCTCCATAACTGCTATTTCAGGCCCAAAGCTTGCTCATTTTGCACTGGCATAAGAAATAAATACGCACTTTCAAACCTGCATTTCAGTAAAGTTTGTGCAAGTTTCGATCACATTGGAGGGATTTGATGAATCTTAACAGCAACATGACATGGCACAGACAAATTAGCAAGTGAAGCCTAGAAGATACTCAAGGCTTGCATTTAACCCTGAGGAAGTGAAACCACATGTTCCCCCTCAGTATCATTTGCAGCATTAGAGCAGAGGAAGTGCATTACACCTGGAAGAACAAAACGTTTGCCAAATGAATGGTAGGCTTAATGCCTGAGCACAGGATCAAAAGGGGGAAAAATTAAAGAGGAAGGCTTCACAGGAGTGGCACAAAACATAAGCTGTTCTGACTGGTTACTCATATCTTAGCCACAACGAGATTTCTGCTTTTCCCACTCCTCTTTCTGTTTTGTCAACATATGTAGTATTTGTTACACTTTCCCTTTTATACTAACAAATCCTGAGTTCATGTGTGACTTGTTTCAATTTTCTGAAAAGAAAATGTGCTCTTTTTTTTTTTTTGAAAGAGAATATTGTCCAGTATTTCAAGTATTTATTTCCACAGAAGTTACTGAGACGCTGGCTTTCTTACTGAACCTCACCCATCTTTAAGAAGAGATACCGATATTTGAAATTACTGGAAAGGATAACATAATGCTTCTGAATATTTGAAAAGATCACTTTTCAAAAGTTCCATAGGAATAATGAATTTTAAGTGAGAGTATTTACAGATACTTTCATCGCCTCTTCACAAGTAGCTTTCACATGAATTCAATAGGAAAATTACAGATGAATTCACAAAAAAGCTACCTGAGAATTATTTGGACTTCCTATTACCTTTATTTGGAAACAGAGAGGATTGTATGTAAATAAATCCTGCTGCATTTCGTGTCAGTGTGGGCTCATTTTCTGAGCTTTCATGAATTTAAAACGTGTTTATGCTTTCAAACGGAACAAAGAACTTACCTTTCTGAACAAGGAATGTGCTCCCACAAGCCCCAGTCATCTCATGGCACTTCAGCCAGCCCAGGCTTTGAATTTCTTCTCCAAGAATGGGGAATTGCTCAGTTTAAGGAGGTGTGTTGGGGAAAGGATGTCAACAGGGCAATTGAGTTGAGCACGTAGAGCACTGCAGTCCTAAATCAGCAGCATGTTTTTCCTTTGCTGGCTGACGTCTCTTGTTTTGGCATTCTCCAGAGAGCTGCTGTAACATACAGACTTTTATCTAAGATTGACAAGGAAATGAAATTTAACTGGAAAGGGCAACAATAAACCAGTGATTTTCCAAGTCACACAAAGGCTTCTTGGCAGCTTCAGGTATCCTGGGGATATGCAAGAGCCCCAGGAAAATGCCATCCAGCCTCTGCCATTCCTTTCTTCCTTCCCCCCCCCCCAACTCTCTTCCCTTTGGCAGCCCCACAAAGGGTTTAACATTTACTTGGAGCCAACACAGGCAGGACATGAGCCAGCCCAAAGGCAATGGCTTGGCACAGGGAGGAAAACACAGCTTGCAGAACGTGCCCATCTCCCCTCTTTCCTCCCCTGGCCTCTGCTACTATTCCAAGTCAGGTGGCTGCACCAGCACCTTCAGCAAACATCACCAGCTTCTTTACCCAAGGGATCCTACACCTCTCAAACCAGCCCGATTCCATAGGGGTTCCACTGTTGCCACTGGGTGGACACGAGGTGTGCAGGAGCTTGGGGAAGGGCTGTGGCTGGCAAGATGGGGGCTCAGGGCTCACTTGCTGGAGGCTGAGCTGCAGTTAAGACCTGGTAATGCTGTGGAAAATGAAGAGAGCTTGAGTCATGAAAGCAGGAGACTGCTTCAGCAGACTTGAAGCCACTGGAGGCTGCTTCTCCCCTTGCTGGCCAATTCCCAGATCTGTAAAATCAAGGGTGAGCTCAAGGTAGAAGGGAAGGGGTGTGAGATGTAAAGCGACTGCAGCCCACAGCAGGAGCACCTGGCACCTCGGTTCCTTCAAGCACGACAACCCTTATTTCACTTTTTCTCCCCCCACAAAAAAGTATCCAGGACTTCAGCGTGCAATCCCTGCTCACACCACTACATCATATCCCATTTCCTGGGCCATCTGCCCTTTAGAAACTCAACCAGTGCTATCAACTACACTCTAACAGGGCTCTTGGAGCACCTCAGGTGGTTTCAGTCCTGTTTTGCTGGCACATTTTTATCTGAGTCGGCCACATTTCACAGAGGAAAAGAGAGCCTTTGTGGATGCGCTTAAAGGTATTTATCTGTAACTGTAGCAGTTAATGAGAATTCATCCCAGGCCCAAGTGAGTGACTTAGAAGCTGCTGCCATCTGAGACCCCTGTGGTGGCCTGCATGAAATAATGTCAACTATTTAGAAACCAAACCACCACAGTCTTTGGCTGGGCATGGACTGAAGGGGCTCCTACTGATGCTAGCTATTTTAAAATGTCTCGGAAAAGAAGGGAAGCTTGCATGTATTTGAGATGCCCACAGTCTGGTTCAGTCCATAGAATAAAAGTAAAAGGATGCAGCATTCTTCAGTAATCTCATCTGAGATGAGAAATGCACTGTTGTGTCATAAGTCATATACAAGAGAACAAATTCATTGACCTTTACTATCTCAATGAACTCATTAAGTACCATTTGGTTTGTGAACACTAAAATGCATGAACAGCAGAAGGACTTTCTTTTAAAATGTAGACATCTTAAAGGATTCTTAAAATAATAATAACCCCATGTTTCATTGTTTTGAATTATATATGGATTTTAAGGACAATTCAGTGACTCACCAGTGGGATTATAGTTTGACCTACACAAAACAAATTACGCCACAACGGAAATGGCTTTCTGTGATTTTAGTCAGTAGGATGGAATTACTCCTATTCCTTTTGATACTTCCCCAAGTTTATTAACTGTTGAGGAACAGAGATGATCAAATGGTTTGGTTGCTGCTTTCCTATGCATTTCACCACAGCAAGGGTTTGAAAATAGTTTCCTTTAAACAGTCATTAGCACTACTGTACTTCAAACCATAAAACAGTCCCTTATTGGAAATAAAACCAAGATTGCTGAGCGTGTTGTGGAACTGCACTCGGAAGCAGAAGCCTCCTTTCTGGGCACACACCTCTGTGCTTTGACTTTGGAAACGACTGAACACCTGACAGTCCTGCTGTATGAGCTCAGCTCTTCTGGAATCAAAGCATTTAACTCTTTAGCATCTATCTGCAAGTTTAGATGCCTTCTTAAGTTATGCTTTAATTGACAAGAACTTTGTAACACAGCCTGCAGTTCTGACATCCCAGTAAGTTTACAGGTCCCCCTCCAACCCAGGTGCCCTTCTCTTACATTAGAGGCTGCCAAGCAACCTGAGCATCACTACACAAAATGCAGCCCTGCAGAGAGTAAGACACAGCCACAGAGACCCTTTGAACTGAGGATCGGTGAGTGCTCAGCACACGCCTGCCACACACCTTTGCCTTAGATGTCACACACACAGCTTGTGTCCCCAGTCCCGGCTGACCCACCTATCCTTTACTGTCGTAGCAGCGTAACACAGCGGTGCTTAAAAATGACTCTGTGAGACTTTTGCACTGATGTGGTATATTTGAGACAAAAGTACAGTAGAAACGTTTCAAGACTGGGTAGAGTGGACTACAGATCACAGTTTCTTGTTCCCATGAACAGTTTCAATACAGATCTTAGTGCAGTGCCTAAAGCAGTTCATACATCACTACTGTTGTGAAACAGAAGCAAGAGGGTACACTTTGTTTCATAAAAAAAACAACAAATAAATTATACATTGAGAGCTATTGCCAAGCTTTACATATAAAAGGTAAAAATACAGTAGTTAGTGTGGTTTTAACAAAATAAAAACCTAGCTAAAAAAATATTCTTACATATATTAAAAATAAGTTTGTCCAGTTACGGGGTGGGTGTTTATAAAGCAGAGTGCCCAAACCAAACAGTAAAGAGGAGTCAGTTTTGTAGGAGAATCTCACAGCTCCCTGCTGCACAGGGTCTGATTTCACTGCAGGGGTAGTACCCACTCCTTGTGCACACAACCCCTCGCAATGCTGAGCAATGGATCCTGCCTGCCACAGGCTGTGGGTCTCCCTCCTGAGCACCCCAGATGAAATCACACAAGCGCTGCCTCCGCTTGGGCCTGGCAGCAAGGGCTGCGACCAGCATCCATGGTGCCGACACAGCCCAAACACATGGGGATTATGCCTGCACCGCTGAAAGGCCATTAGCACGGGTTATTTGGGGGTTTTTTTGGTGTAAGTCATGATTGTCCAGCTGCATTTGAAAGCTGTGATGTTACCATGTCTAAAAGCTATCTATACACACTACAACTTTCTAGACTAACAAATGCTCTGTGTGCCTATAGAGCTTTAAATGCTAGCTGGCCGTGCAACTTAACTGCTAACAATCTGGAGGAGGTCTGGGTTATACCAGAGTATGTTCACCATGTGAAAATGTATCCAGTGCTGTTTGTGAAGGACATGCTGACCTTAACAGTATGTCTGCTTCAAGAAATGAGAATGAACAAGGTGCAGACAACAGGGCAACAGGCAAGGGTTGAAAATAGTTTGTGGAAAGAGACCCAAATGTAACTGGACTGTTTGCCTGAGCTCATCGGTGCTGCAAATTTTCTTGTCAAAGTTGTGTCCAAAACATTGCCCAACAAATAGCTTTTACACAGCTGCCTTTGACAAAGTGTACATGGAATTTAAGTTTAAAATCAAATACATTCAAGCTCATTCATTAACCATGACCGATTACCACGTAAGTAGTTATTTTATGTCATACAACTCACATAATTTTAAACCCCATTATTGCTGAAGATTCCCTTAATTCAAGTGTAAGAGGGCCTGAACTCCCACACTTCAATACCCGTTTCACCAGCTCGTCAGACCATCACCTGTATCACCACATAGCCAGCACATGCAGATGCTCTGGTCTCTGCCTGTTGGACTGAATGGGTGAGCTTGGAATGCAGTTCTAAGATCAGCACCTCTCCAAGATTCAGTAGTTTGAGATAGGTACCGGGGTGTTTCTGTTACTGTAAATGTTAAAATTTCTATAAAGCCCTTTATTCCAATCACTCACAGAGCGTGACTGGAGTAAAATCACTTTTAGATCCAATCACTTGTGGTTTTAGTTTATATTTTAATTATAGAGTTAAAAAAAGCATCTGTCTGTGATGAGCACTGCATGTGCACACAGCAAAAGGGTACAAGGCCTGTTAATGAGGAGGGCTGGACATACGTCAGTCAGTCAAAGGGGATAACTTTTTTAGGAAAAAAATAGATACTTTTTAAATCAGGAAGCTGGCTTTTTCCAAATGCCTCCAACAGAACACATGTTCATTCACTCCTGTCAACTCTTCCACCTCAGGAGAGGCTGGCAGTCCTGCCAACATCCCAACGCCAGATTCACATCGTTTTTTTTAGAAACCTCTTTAAATAAATTTTGTATGATTGTACCTTACAGCAAATCAATCAATAGCAGAGCAATGGTGAAAAAATCCCTTTTCCTCAGTAACAGACATGCATTAATTAACAGTTATTAGCACTAACCATAGGAACTACTACACCTGTTTGTGTCTGACAGAGTGCAGGTGAGGAGTAACAACACTATGATACCTACTGGCCAGTCAGGACACACTACTATAGTTTTAAAGCAAAACAGTGATGCCAAAGTACAGGGGTGTTCAGATCACCCAGCTGTGGTGCCTCGGTTTCACCAGGCTCCCCGTGTAAGCCATGATTTGGACTAGCTAAATAAGCTACATTGAGTTAAACGGAGTATTTCTTCCAAATATCAGATATCACTGGAAAGACTTGTGTTTGCAGCCCCACATCTACTAGAAATTGCAAGTCTCCAATTTAACAGTTGAAAATTTTGAATTTTTAAATAATGTTTCAAGTACCAGTCCTCTGAAAATTTAGGAAAACACTAACCTTTTGAAATTTCTGTGTGTGTGCATGTGTGTAAATACAACATTCCCATCCAATCACCATCATCCCATCCATGCCGAAACAGAACAACTGGCTGCTTGGAACCATTTAGATTTTAGGGGGGCACACTCACCACACATGTTATTTACTTGTTCTTTGCTGTATGGGGTTGCTCAGGGGGAATCCAAGGATGGTGTTCAACATGCAGTGCTGTAAAACCGTAAGCTTCTGCTATTCTGCTTTTGGGAGGGATTCAAGCTAACAAACAGTTCACAGAGCTCCTGAACCCAACGGGAAGAGTCAAATATCAAACATGCCTTAAAGAAAACGCTGCTGCATTCTGTCTATTTACAAAATCAACACATGTAGCTGGCGAATGCCAGCTCAGCTGCTGAGCAAACAGATCAATAGCACGTGCCAAGTTTCTTCACACAGTCCTGGCTTTGTGCAGGAAGCAGGCTGTTGCAGCCATAGCTTCCCTTTTCCTGCAGGAACTTTGCTGGCAATTGTGTTTTTAATCCAGACTAAGATATCTGATATTTCAATTGGGAACCTTCTACATTGTAATGTGCAATAAGGCTCAGACTTAAGATTACAAAAAGAAGCCAATACTCAACTGGAAGTAACGCCGACAGAGCTGAGCGGTGGGCAAGCAGGAACTCCACCTGGCCGAGAACAGCAGCTCTGCCCTGGCTGGCAGTGCAGGGAGCAGGCAGCCCACCCGCAGAGAGCTTTAGGTGCTGGCTGGAAAGGGGCTAAAGAGTCCACCCCCAGTCTTGAATCCTGGTTCTTGAAGCAATGACTGCAAATCATTGTTTGCAGCGAATCACTGTGGCATGGCGCTCCCAAGAGCTCCCCACAGTATCTATGTTTTTCTATTAAGGCCTCAGAGGGTTTGAGGAGTGGCAGCAGGCCACGTAAATGCCACGTGGCTTCTTCCTGACCACTCTCATTCAACATCTTGCAAACAAGAGCACAAGAGCAGCAGTAAGAATGCCCCAGTCTGAAAGGAGCCTAGCCAAGCACCAGCTAACCTGCACAGCCCACAATGGTTTGGTCCAAATCTGTGGCTACGCTGAGACACATGCATGTAACCAGTGTGCAGAGATGAAGCTGTGCATACATGTTCCAGAACCATCACATTTAAAATTGTTTTAAAAAACCACATGTATATAAATATTTATATACAGCAGCACTGTGCAGAAAACATCCTCTAACCCCAGCCCTATGTACAAACCTCTTCCTAAGAAAGATCCCAGTTGTTTCACTTGTGCTCCCCTGTTAGCAGGTGTGGAGTTTTACCACTGGTCTTCTGTATTTCTCCTCCCTCTGATTCTGCACTGACCTTTTTCACAGGCTGTATCCCTAGGGTTCATATGCTTACCTCTGCATATCCACATGGGGATACTGCTGCCCAGGATTAAAATGATCTCTTCAAACTGTACATGTTTTGTACTGTACTTCACCTGAGCAAGTGCCTTCACCAGCAAGTGCCCCTATCTTTATTTTGCAAAGGAGTGAACTGCTACAGGAACTTTTAATCTTTTTTTCCTGTTTTCACCTTATTCCTTCTATTCTTTGTTCCACATAAAACTCTTAGATGACACTTGGAACAGCATTCGTGGTGTTGTTAAGAACTGATCTAGTTGTACTCTCACACTGCTAACATACCTGATAAAAGCATTCCCAAAGCACAGCATCTGGAAACGCTACACAGAAATAGTATGACCAGAAACAAGAATATTGTTTTCCTTCCTAGTCCTATATGACAACAAAACTAACCAATAAGCAGCTCCTGAAGTCAGCTGTACTCATACCCTCACTGCTTTAGTATTTAAAACAGACATACCTCTAGCCTAAAATACATGTATTTGAGTCATATAGGAAATGAAATAATCAGCGTCAAAATGCGGGACCTTTGCTACTGTAGGCTGCTAATGCTACAAAGTTGTTTGGCAGGTTAATTTTCCTTTTCCTGGTTGCAAACTACAGCTCAAATCCAGTCAGCATTGTTAGTCATGGATGGACTAGATTTTCATTATTTCCAGGTACTGTAAAAAGAGGAGCAAGGATTATTACGGGGTTTAAGGCCAAAAAGGAGAGTATGTGTTGGTAAAACAAAGGAAAACGAGGGTATAATCACAAAGAAGAAAATGTCCTTGGCTGTACGAAGCAGTCATCAGTACTGTGAGCCACCGTACACAGCATGGCCACGAGGTGGCCCTACAAGCTCTCCTAATCTAGAGAGATGAGGAGTATGTGCTCACACACTACACTCTGTTCGCACGCTACACCATTAACATCACAGTGAACGCTTCCCATTAATGCCTGAGAGGCAGCACAGGATAAGTAAGACTAAAACTAGCGTGAGTGGAACACAACTAGATTCTGTTCCTCACGTTCAGAACTAGCTCCAGGGTGGTATTTCATTTCTCCCCAAGGAGGAGATCAAACGTGCATGTGGTTTTACATTCCGATTTTGACTGTAATTCCAGTTAGATTGCAATAAATGTAGAAGTCTCTTCCTGGATCCCAGCAAACCAGCAGGCTGTTTGATTCCCGTTCAGCAAGAGTCTGAACCCAAGCAAGTCTCCTGGAAGAATCCCTTGGAGATGTATTAGAAGATTTGAGTTTTTACAAGGTGAGAAGGTGCAGAAACTTCTTCTTCTAGAGTTCAGTGGTAAGTAAACACTTTGTTCTTATTGTAGCATCCTCAGAAACTGGGCTAAAAGGAGCGGGGGGAAAAAAAAAGATGAGGCTAATAAATACACTTGTCTGATTGATAAAGATGAATATTGCTCCAAAAAGCTTTAATAGCTGTTCCCCTTGTAATTTAATGAGACCAATTCCCCTGCCACCCACCACCTCTGCCAATCCTCTGACAAGTACTGGAACACTCTAAGAAGATTTCACAGAAAATTCACCTGTACCATCATTTTAGTCCAGTACTAAAACATGTTAGTGGAGAAGGAAAGAAACTGAAATTATAACTGAAAAGAATTGATCTTATAGCACTTACAATGACACAGGCTTACCTCCAACTCCAGCTAAATTTGTATGCTTTGTTCTTACTTACCTGAATTTTAAAAAGTTTCCTTACACTTCAATGTTATACAGAAATACATCACATCAGCTGCTCTATTTCTTTGTAAGATTTCAAAATGCTATAAAGCGAGACAGAACTATAGTTTGTAAGCACAGCAAAACAAGGTACTGTGTATAAATGACCACTATAACTGTTTAAATGGAAGTAGTAAGAGCACACACTTCCTTTCTACCCCATACAGAGTTCTGAAGTGAGTGCTGAGGAGACCTTACCTTCCAAGTACTTCAGATGTCTGCTGGGATGGTGGCAATCCAGCTGACGACAACAGGGTCTCCATGCTGCCTTTCACTGCCTTCATAGCTAAGGCAACATCATTTCCCAAAGGCCCATTGGGAATCAGTCCAGTCTGAATTGGAAAGAATGAAACAGAAAGCTGAAATAAAAACCTGCCAGGACAAGACAAGCTAATCATAGAATGGTTTGTGTTGGATGGGACTTTAAATACCATCTAGTTCCAACCCCCCTGCCATAGGCAGGGGGCCCTTCTCCTGCCATAGGCAGGTGTACCTTCTCCTAAATCAGGTTGCTCCTCCAAGCCCCATCCAGCGTGGTCTTGAACACTGCCAGGGATGGGGCAGCCACAGCTTCTCTGGGCAACCTGTGCCACTGCCTCAGCACCTTCACAGTGAAGAACTTCTTCCTTGTATCTAATCTTAATCTCATCTCTTCCAGTTTAAAGCCATTCCCCCTTGTCCTATCCCTAACTGCCCTTGTAAAATGTCCCTCTCCACCCTTCTTATAGGCCCTTTAGGCACTGGAAGCTGCTATGAGGTCTCCCCGAAGCCGCCTCTTCTCCAGGCTGATGAAGCCCAGCTCTCTCAGCCTGTCTCCACAGCAGAAGTGCCCCAGCCCTCTGATCATCTTTGTGGCCCTCCTCTGGCCCCATTCCAAGAGGTTCACACCCCTCTTATGTTGGGACCCCAGACCTGAATGCAGTACTGCAGATGGGGTCTCACAAGGGCAGAGTAGAGGAGAATCCCCCTCCTTTGACCTGCTTCTTTTAATACAGCCCAGGGTATGTTTGGTTTCTGGGCTGCAAGTGCACATTGCTGGGGCATGCTGAGCTTCTCATCAACCAACATCCTGAAGTATTAATAGCATATATTTGTTGTTTGATTGACTCCAGCTGAATTTGATTTAGTTTTGGTCTGGTATGTTATTTTATGGGCTTTCAAATTATTAAAAATTATTATATTTTACTTGAGCTCCTGTTTCTTAATCATGTCAAAAGCTTTTTTTTTTTTTTTCCTTTTTTGTTCATTTCTTTCTTTTTTTGTTGTTGTTGTTAAGGAATGGTCAAATAACT
>NW_009917826.1:32257-46372 GCF_000696875.1 Nestor notabilis | reverse complement strand
TGCAGTCTTGAAAAACTTAGGATACAGTCAGAAATAAGGACAGAATTTGGAACCATAGAACAGTTCGGTTTGGCAGGGACCTTTAACTATCATAATCCACTCCCTCTGCTGGGGGCAGAGACATCTTCCACTAGATCAGGTTGATTAAAGCCCCATTCAATATGACCTTGAATGTTTCAAGGGATGGGACATCTACCACCTCTCTGGGCAACCAGGTTGCTCAAAGCCCTTTGGTTTCTGGGCTGCAAGTGCACATTGCTGGGGCATGCTGAGCTTCTCATCAACCAACATCCTGAAGTATTAATAGCATATATTTGTTGTTTGATTGACTCCAGCTGAATTTGATTTAGTTTTGGTCTGGTATGTTATTTTATGGGCTTTCAAATTATTAAAAATTATTATATTTTACTTGAGCTCCTGTTTCTTAATCATGTCAAAAGCTTTTTTTTTTTTTTTTCCTTTTTTGTTCATTTCTTTCTTTTTTTGTTGTTGTTGTTAAGGAATGGTCAAATAACTCACTGGCACTATCCACCTCGGTGTTATTATAGGCTGGGAAGACACCTACAAAAAACAAACAAATGCTCATTAGGAAAGGTTGGAAGTAGCTGAGAACAGTCTAAAATACTGCCTCCCAAAGCAAGTCTGCCCCCTAAATCCATCTTGAGTATTTGTCCATTGCTAATCTTTGAACCATGCTAGTGATGAGCTGCAGATGTGATTTTCTACCAGAAGGCAAATGGCACCCACAGAGCATACAGCTAACACCTGCTCACTCACAGAAACTCACTGGGAGCAGTTTCAGTGCAGCACTCCCTTCCAAAGGCAACTGAACTCATTATCTTTTTCTGCTTTGTGAACATTTACCTTTTTGGTGCATATAATGTAACAACTTTTTTGCCAGCACAGATTAGAAGATATTTCTTTACCAATATAAAAGGGTTGTTTTGTATTAAAAGCTTATTTTTCAAGTATTTTATATACACATGCATATATTTATGTCTTGTGTGTGTATGCACATTTACGTATTAGTTCTCAAGTATTATATACACCCAAAAACCTATGAAGCAGACTGGCAGTTGCAGTTGTACTAAATACTACAGGCTTTTGTGACACAGCTACAAATTAACTCTTCAGGTTCCTTCACTTCCATTACAAAACTGCAGGGTTCACAACCCCATGCCAGCCACTCTTCAAGTAGGGGAGCATATATGCAGTGATCCAGGTCAACCACCACTTCACTCTACAGCAGATCCAAGCCTGGTGGACAGATACTAAAGCCAGAAGAGAGTTTATGAGTAAAACCCACTGTACATTTGAAAGAAGAAGTTTGGTTTTGAAATACATTTACCCGAGGTGTGGCTTCTGTAAAGTCAATTAGATTCTCTGTCAGTGATGTTACGGAAACCTCCTGGTCATCTGGAGTGCTCTAAGGAATAAATCAGTTTTGAATTGAATTCCCATTAGTAACCATCCTGGTCTGCTGAATACTCTAGTGGCTTCCCAAGTTATAGTGTCCTTAATGAACACCACGGTTTATCAGGTCTGTTTTCTCAAATCTTTACATAAAATCTTTTTCAATAGCCTTTTTATTTCACTTATTCTCATCAACACACAGGAAAGCATCAAATCATTGGGGTATAAAGGACTCCCCACAAGTGTGAGGAAAACAACTAGTTTAGAAAAATAAGTTTCAGGCAAAAAAACCTGAAAGGACACTCAGAAATGGCCTTTGGAGAGATCTGTACAGTGACCTTGCTGTGCCAGGAAGCACTCTGGCATTCACCAAGACTGGTATTATTGAGATATGACAGGCATGCAGCAAGGTCTGCTGTGCTTGCCTGGAGGCATCAGTAGCTCCGAACATGACAAACAGAAACCTTCCAGGCTGACAGGTGATGATACCTTTAAAACAGCGGCCTCCTCAGGTGGAGCCAGATTAGCTGGAGTCAGCAGGTCCTCATGGTTAGAGGCAGCATTGTCCTCGTTCAGGGCATTACTGAAAGGAGAAAACATTCCCGTCAGCACACTGCCTGGGTAGCAAGAAACAGTGCTGCTCCTCCCTGACTGCTCAACTCGAAAACTGGACACCAGTTGCATGTGCAGCAGACAAAAGACTGACATTTGTAAGCATGTTGAAGAAAATGCCTTCCAACTATCTCTGCAGATTACTGCTCTCTTTCATAGTTTCAGCTAAAGCTGTGTATAGACCCAACAGTTATCAGCGTCTTCTATTTCAAAGGAGCTTCTTCAGCCCTTCTTCCTAATTCACCTGAAGCCTTCTCTGCCATCCTCTATCTTCCTCTTTAGAGCCAGAGGCAGCAGTGTGTCAGATATGTCAGTCCTTTCAGAAGATGAGAGAGATTCACTTAATGCTTGCTAGGATACTCACTCCGAGGCCTGCCCTGTATTGATCAACTGTTGCAACAGTACTTAAAGATGCACTGGTAAACCTGCTTAGTCAGATGTAGCCTAAATGCTCAGCAACTGTTCCTCATATTTTCAGATCTGTTCATGCTAATCTCCACATGGTTCCCTTATCCCAGAAACACCTTTCTCCTGAATCACTTACAGAACAAAGGTGTTCGAAGCAGAGATTGCTTTCAGCAGCTCTCTTGGGTCTTGAAATACTGGACTGGTTGCTGGGGGACTACTCTGTGTTTTGCCTGCTGGGAGAACATTCCTGGCACAAAACAACAAAAAAAACCAAACCAAAACAAAACAGGTACAACCTTCCATGGGAGGCTCTTCATAAATCACTAGTTACAGCATAATTTTGAGATGGCTAGGTGTACATTTTGTTCACTATCCCCATGTGCTCTTTGAGGTCTGATACATGCTTATCTTCATGAGTGGTCAATAAATTACATGTTGTAACCCTTTAACTTTTTTCAGTGCCTAAAATCCCAACTGGAACTAGGAATCATTTGAGATTCTGTAATTCTCAGGAAATCAACTGTCAGTTTTGCACACAATCTTCTTCTCCCACTAGAAAACAGCTACCGTAAACAGTCCCATCCCTTCACCCCACACTGAAGTTGTTCACAGGTCAGAAATAACTATTGTGATTGAAGCTGCTGTTGCAGCAATGCTTATCAAATTAAAGTACGGGCAAATAAAGAGTATCTGGATTACCCTGTATATAATAAGACTTTGCTGGTTTTCATTTTAAAACTACTTTACACTCACCAGGTAAAGCTACACTATGCAAGGCAAAATGCAGTGATCACTGAGCCACTGACAGTCCACACTGAACTGCAGGTTCTCAGTCCTGTATTTGAGTAACTACATCACATGTTTCTTCCAGATCTATTCAGTACCTGGCAGCAGCATCCTGAACATTGGAATTCTTGACACCTGTTAGGCTGTCTTCTCTTATGACCTGAGAAGAAAAAAATGAATAAAGATATAAATTTCTGATACCTGTTTCTATCCTGTGTTGGTTCTGAGAATCACAGAAGAGCCAATCCCCTCCCTCTCAGCATGAAAGTATGTTCTTCTACTGCTCATGGACTCCAAACATCAATTCTATGTGAAAACCTCAGTGCAGAAATAAAAGTAACTCACCAATATAGCCAAATAAAAGAACATTAATTGCTACTAGGAAATGCTACAAGCACAGTGTTAGTCACAGAATCATAAGAATACATTCTTAGTTGGAAGGCAACCTTTGGAGGTTATCTGGCTCAATAACCACAAAACCAGGGGTTGCTCAAGGCCTTGTCCACTTACAACTTCAGTATCATCAAGGATGGAGATTCCTCCTTTGGCAATCGTTCCAAAACTCGACCACTATTACTGTGAAGAAAGGCTCTCTTACTCTGCTTCGACTTTGGCTCCTGGAGCAGCCTTATCTGCAGGGCACCTTCTCCACCACCAGCCAATTGAAGAGAAATAAAACATTTGAAAACATCACAGTACTTATCAGATGAGTATTTACCTTGTGCCCTGCTTCTGCCTGGGCCTTCAGGATATTGCTTTTGATATCTGCTGGAAACCATGTTGCTGCTGCAATTGGGCTCTCAATTGCATTGTTAAGACATTTATTTGTCAACTTCATCACTTCATCCTAGACAGGAAAAAAATCTTTATTAGAAGCAGTTCCCACATGGAAAATCCTGGGCTGAAGTTTATTAACATCTCTAAACAACAACATGGCTCTGCTGAGTGATGGGAAAGTCAGCAGATTTATACCAAAATGAAAAAGCAATTTTCCCCTTTATTTTGGAACTCAGTTGCAAAGTCACAGCAAAATAAAGTAAAAAAAAGTACAATGCTTAAAAGTGAAGATGCAAAGTGCTGTGCTAAAAATACAGCGTGTGACAACTGAAGTGGACTCTTAAATTTACAGCCTAGTTTACTAACAGAAGATCAATACAGCAGCCATCATATTTTATTGTATCAGCAAAGCCCAACTATAAATTGATAATTTACCCTGAAATGCAAGTTGCAAGGTTTTTAACTTAAAATCCATTTATAAATTAGAACAAGTTTAGTGTACTATTAACTACCTCTGCCATCACTGATGATATCAGAACAAACTGGCAGCCAGTTTGTCTGTTGGAAGACAATTAAAAATGAGATATCTTTCACTACAGTACATTTCATTACGTGAATTGCATTTCTTAATTATAAAATGTTAATTAAGCATTCAATTTACTAATTGCAATTTGATTAGCGACAGAAGTTAATTACCTGAGTGGAAACTAAAGCTTGTGACCTTTCTTCTCAGGATACGGCTCAGCAGGGGGAGACAGAGTCCTGCTTTCCTCACCATATGCCCTATCCCTGGCTAAGGCAGGCTCTTTCCTGGGGGCCAGTGCTGCATTCCGGCAACACACTCCCGAGGCAGGCACCCCCTGATGCACTTGCACATGCACCAAATGCAGCATGTCCAGAAGGAATGAAGCCCACTGCATAGGGAGTGAGCAGGGGAGAGGAGTTAGAGAGGTGAATACCTGTCCTACACACAGCTCTCCATCCACTTTTAGCATTTTTTTTTTTGCACTCACTGGAGTGAGAACTTATAAGTATTTCATCTTCAGAGAGGGGAAAACATTTCCTTTTCTCTTCTCCCTCTAAGTCACCTTTCATGGTATCCAAATAAGAACTTAGAGACTCTAGAGGAGAACCCTTTTAAAATTTTGACTCCAGTCAGTGATGAACTCTGCAAAATACTCAAGGTCACTGTCAACCTAAGTGTTGACATGACCAACATATGTATGAGAACCAACAACCAGTGTTGCTAGTGACTATTGCTAGCAGATATTAAGAGATGCACGTTCACATAATTCATGAAGACAAATAAAGTAATTAAATGTTTAAGTGTTTTTATTTTAGAGAAGCTGCTGAAATTGCCAAAAGTCTGGAATAATTACAGCTGAATTGCTATTATCTGTACAGTCATGGTACCCAACTGTGATAACCCTTAAACCCTTACACTGGACCTCACTGAACCACATGCTTTATACAACAGCCCCTGCACAGAAGTTCTAAGGCACTATTCCAGCACCAGTGATACAGTCAATTTGATTATTTTAACTGAGCACACCACTACACTGGTGCTTTAAGCATCATGTTGTAGTTTAACTTCCTCACAGCTTCATCCACCTGAACAAACAGTTTAATTAGGTCACTCTAGTTTTTTAGTGATTCATTTCCAACCTTGGAAAAGCTTAGTACTATTTAGAAAAATTTTAATCAAGTGTAACTTCTATTCAATATTTCCATCAATACTAAAGATACATTTTTCTCAATCCTTTCTATTTTGTGATTGAAAAAAGCACTGGTGTTTTACTGTTTTGTGGGGTGTTTTTTTCATGGAAAGAACATATAGCTAGAGGGGCTATCTGGCACCTGGGAACACCTCAAGATGTCTCATTTAAAAGACATTTCAGTTGTTCGCATAAATCAGTAAAGCTGCTGGGTTTTATCAGTATTCTAGCTCATTGCAAATTGTTACTGTTTCCATGTACCAGACAAAATATATTTGTACTCTGTTCTTCAGTCAAAATATGGAGCTATGCAGCAATGTAAAAAGAGAGGGAAAAGGAAAGACTAAAGGCAGCAACAGCGTGCGCGATCCCAATCCTTTGTGCTTCTGAGCAGCATTCCTGGTGCCACTGAAAACCACTTGGTGCACAGAGATAGGAGTCTAATGCAGGCTCATTTTGGAACAACTTCCACATGTTTACAGATCACAACAAATTCAGAAGAAGAAAACCTTGACATCCTCGCATTCCTGATTCCAGAGCAGACTTCGAACACAGGGAAACAGGGTGAACTTTTTATTGTGCCTTTCACTTCACCAGCTGATGAAAGCCGAGTGTTTGTGTATTTAAGAGCTATTTGCTCTCTTTTGGCAGATCTGGTCACTGTGCTAGTGAAAGCTGGGAAAGGACAAAGTCACATTCTTCCATCCCAACAGATTTTGGCAGGGAGTGGTAGTGAAGAATGAAACCATTCATTTCCCCCTTCCCAGTTTTCATTCTAGAAAGATTTCTCTTTTTTTTCTAAAAGAACATGGATAGCTAGATAAATATTTCCCTATAGAAGAAATCAATCAAGATTGATGGATTGCAAGTATTGAATTAATAAAGATGATTGTCAGGCCACTTCTGACCCCTGACAGAAAACAAGTTTTAGTTATTTTTAATTAACAAAAGTAAAATAAGCAGTTCAATGGCATTTGACAGTGTCACTTACAAAATTCAGGACACAGCTCTGCCCTCAAAACTGAAAGCTAATGCTTTCAAAATGATGCATTTTACCAAACCTTTTACGTACTGTAACTGTCGCTACTCAGCAGGTATCATATGCACTGGTAAAATTTAAGGGAGACAAGGTATACTGAAATGTGTAATCACACACTTTCAGAGAAAACACTATAAGACTCTGTTTGTCTAAAGTAGCAGCAAGCTCCGGGATTGAAGCTTATTGCAAGGTTTTAGTGGATATATAACAGTTCCAGTCGGTTCAGTCAGAAGAACATGCGACAAACACCTCTTTTACAAATAGATTAAGAACAGAAGTGCAAGTGCAGGAGGAAAGCCAACAGGTACATTTTGTAACAAACATTATAAGTGGAAATACATATTTTTTCTAAAGCAGCCTTTAAGAGCAGGAAAAAAGTGGTTTTAACAGTTATTCTTAGGTCACTCTTTTCAGGACTCCTTTCCAAACCATCAACTTTCAACTCTAATCACAACTGGGTGTGCTCATTTGGTGTTACTGTAACCTAGATGTCTTTGCTATTTGAAGCATATAGAATTTAAAGTATACAGAGACAGTCTCTAATCTTTGTATACCTTTTTAAACAAACACTCTCAAGTGACCTCTTGGTAAGCTACATAATAGGCTGAAAAGCTTTATTCAGTCTTTTCTAACCAAGGAAAACCACCGATTAGCTACTTTTACATTTTCATAACATGATTTGAACTTCCTTCTTGAAACTTGAAGTTTTGTTTACCCAAAAGAAAAATCACACTGGCATACCACTGATCCATCATGTATTTCTCAGTCATGCAAAAGTTCTTGCTCTCTAATCAGGTTACTACTGCCCCAGTATCTGTAACCTCTAACACCCAAATTTACTCAGCACCTCACATGACAGCAACTGGATAACTGTAACTGTACTGTATTGGCAGCTGTTTATTAGATTAGCTCCTTACAGGAATCTTATCTTGATTACTATGTATCAGCCACGATTTAAAAAACACTAACACACACTTGCTCCACTCTGTCCATTTAACCAATTGGGGTTTTTTTCCTCTCTGCCTGAGAGGAGGAAGCTCAACAGGCAAAAATATTCTTAAATAAACTGTGTTCATTTGCTTTAATTTATGTGGAGGCAGTGTTTCAGCATAACAGGACCTATAGGCTACTGACTAATCTTCTTAAGAGACTTGTTAATCTTTGTAATGCACTCACCAAGCAGAGAGGTGCACAAGGCATCCCTGTCAAGTCTTTAAAGGGGACATAAGCCAAACAGCCTGCAGCACCAAGCACACAACACAGCAGCCTTCTCTCAAATGAAGAGGAGGACAAATACTCAGGAATGGGCTTAGCCCAAACACGTACTGCTAAACACCTCTCTTGGCACCTGGTGCATTTTACTATTGAGGCAGCAAGAAAAATCATAGCTGTTTCACCCAAAGTTTGATAAATCCTCGGGCCCCCCTGCAAGGGGAGGGTACTACACACAGAGAGAACACTAGCAGGTGTTTTACTCTCTTTGCTTGTTCAAAGTGCAGTGAAGCACCTAAAGCTTTAACATCAGAGAAACAGAGCACAGGAAATCTAAATTCCAAATTTTTTAAAGGTCATTAAAAAACCCAGCATCCTGCATGGGTGCAGCTGTCTGATAACCAGTGAATCTATGAAAGTTCACTGCTGTTGGAGGATCAGAGGAGAAAAGAGCCCTCATCCTGTTCAGGGCACTGAAGCTAGTACTTTGGCTCAGTTGCCTGTGGAAATGCAGCCCGACTTGCTCAAAAGGATTTATGAGAGCACTAAATCAAACCACATCACTCCCCTCTATGTAAACGCTAGCACCTACTTCAGAAAGCAGGTAAAAACTGGTTACTTAACAGGAGGGATGGATCATCAAACTTGACTCAAAACAAATCTTCAGAACAATTGCTGGGAGGGTTACCAAAGGCAACTGAAGAACACTGGGAAAGCAGTAAACCTCCTCAAAAAAGAAGGTGAACTATACAACATCGTGAAGTTAGTAACCTACAGATAAAGACAACTGAGGAACATTTCAAGCGTTTATGCCTTCTACTGCCATTGATTTTGGAAAATTTCACCAGGCCACAGTCTGCACACGTGCACATGCACCTCTGCCCCCCCCATCTTTATCTCATTGCCTTGTCAAGCACAAGTTTGTATATAACGAAGCATTTGTATTTCGTTTACTATCCCCCAGTATAATTCACTCATGCTCTCTAAAACCTTGCGAATGGCTCAAAGTAAGTGGAAGGCTTCTCAGAATGATCTGAAAAAAGCACAGTGATGCAGCCAGGAGGAAGGAAGCTCAAGTACCTGCACGTTTATATTCACACTGGGACGCTCCGGTGGCACGGGACTGCTGCGCTCTGTCTCCAGCTGTTTCAGGTTTAGGAATGTGTCTTCAAACGCTGAAAAAGACAAAAAAGGTATCAACTTCCTAATGTCACAGTGGACTTATATGGCTTGTAACTTGCATTATTCCTGAACACAAATTATATGGTTTTAAAGCTGTGGGGGAAAGCACAGGGACAGGGGAAGCTACTTGCTCAGCCTTCAATGCAACTTCCAAGCCTACAGACTCTACGTACCTAATCACAACACTCTGTACCCCTCAAGTTCATTAACCCAACCATCCTCACAAGGAATGAGCAAGCAGCAAGAGCTAATAGCTCAGATGGCTGCACTTCACTGTATCTGTGGCTGAAGTCAGATCCCATGAAGAACTGTGACTTTTCGTTGTACCTCTGCCTGGGGAAATGAGTTGCTTCCAGCTGAAACAGGGAGAGCTGACTTTGTTGTACCAGTTATGGGTAAAACTGTCCTTATGTATTATAATCTAAGGGAGCTTCCTAAAACACTTCTGGATTTTGGTAAGGAACCCACCTCATAACAACCTAATCAGTTAACTTTGACTCCTCACATCATGGTAATAGAGAAAAATCTGTAAGTTTGCTTACGATCAGAGTCTGCTTTTTCAGCAACAGTTTCCTTTGTGCCAGGATGGGGGCAATTAACAGCCTCTTCTGAATCTCCTGTTGCCAAACCAACAACTGGATGACCTACTGCATCATCAACACAACTTTCTGGCAACTCCGTGCTGTCTAGCAAACCAACAAAAGGTATGCTGCAAAGGTAGAAAGATGAGCACAGATATGCAGAATCGTGTTACTCTTTTGTAAACAAGAAAAACCTTGAACACATGCAATCTCTTTTTTCAAGCTCTTTTGGTAACCAGACACGTTCTATAAAAACTGTTTCAGGTAACTAATAGACAATGGCTTTCACTGAGTTTTAAAGAAAAACATTTCATCTCTGTAGAAGTAACTTCGTAACAGAACGGGTCCATGTTGCCTACTTCTTCATGACCTAGCAGTGTAAAATATGAAAAAAGGAGGAGGAAAGTTTTATCCATTAAATACACTTTTTGGAACAAACATCTGAAGTTTTTCTGACAAACTCAAGGTACACTTTATAACTTTTACATGAGAAAAAGTCAGGGGGAAGGAAGTTGAAACTGTTCACAAAAAGCTATTTGTACACCCAACACTCATAAGCAGAATAAGAGGGCAGAATGGAGCACTGCCTAGGTTTACACTGACACTATGCTATGGTTAGGCACACCTGTAACTAGTTTCAGTTTTATTAACTTGGGCAGAGACATGAATGAAACCTTAGCTATCACAGTATTTTAAGTGAACCATAGCATGTACTCTGTACCCTGTTAGGATCACTTGTTTCACCTTCTTTACTTTCTAATGGAAACATCTCCGTTTTACTTTACCCTACCATCTGTATTTACGAAAGAAAAAAAATTACAGTAACAACAGTTACATGATGATGCTTATGTTGTACATGCAGTCAGGAATCGCATCCATCTCTTTGAGTTCAGGAACAGTTAAAGCTATCCTAACAGGAAACTGTAACAAATATGAAACAACTGCTGCAGAACATGATGATTGATCGGACAACCAGTGCACACAACTGCAGTTTGACTGCTCCCAACTTCAATCAACAATCACACTTACATACAGTTTGGTTGCAATATTAGTTTAAGAAGAAATATCTATCCCTTTTGAAAGCCCTGTCCCAAATACGACAACAATGATACTGTGCAAGCACTCACCACAACAGAACTTACCCTTAAGCATGGATACAGACACTTCCTATTTGACAGTTCAGACCAGCTTGTCCCTTTTTGCTACTGGGTTAACGTCCCTTGCCTCCCTCCAGCCCCTGAAACCAGTCGTGTGTTGTCACTAGAGGCTTCAGGAAAAAACTCCTCCCTCCAGCTCAAGCACCCGAAAGAATCCTTCCAATGTTAAATATATACCTCTGAAACAGATTATAGGATACCACCTAATAACATATGAATCATCTTAAGACAATTAATTGCTGTGAGGCAAACTGAGGTCACTTGCTTGATTCTCTTGAAGCAGTGGAGTAAGAAGCTACTAGCAAAGTAAATAGGAAACTTTCCCACCTACTGTACAGCCTCTCTGTGCACCACTAATGGGAAATGGCAAGCAGCAGATAGTCTTGCAAAGAGGGTATGATGGATACAGAGAATTTCAATTACTAGAAGAAACAGGCAGAAATAGATGCTCTCGCAATTAAGGAAACAAAGAAAGACAGAATCCCGTATCTTACTATGAGAGGATGCCTATGCATGAGAGCGGGTGTGTTCTATGATCTTCACACGAAGCCATCACTTTTCTTCCTTTTTTCTGACGTTCTGTAAATAGCCTCCCAAATGTTTAATATGACAACCAGTATAGGAAGTTCAGATTTTGCCTGCAGCACAGAAAGGTGCTTAATACCACGACATACTGAAGGAACCAGGTATAAGCTCCTATGAAGTCCACGTAACAAAGGTGACGTTCAGCACCAGTAACACGTCGTGCTGTAATCTTCTTCACATTGCAGCACATTGGAGAGAAAATGAGTGAAAAATTAAATTTATCTTAATTAGAAAATTGGTAGGATAATTACACTAGCATTTTCCACCATTTTAGGCAGATTCAAAAGAAGCCTCCAAAGGCAAGATTCAAGAAGGAAATGACCTCATTTTGCCTTCAGACCCACTCAGCCACCCTGAGATACGTTGTCAGTCACAGAAGGAAAGTCATACTAGGGAGACCCTCAGCCACTGGAATTTGCAGGCACAGAAGACAAGCTCCCCAGAGAGCATTATGTTGTTTGAGGCCACCCAGATTCTTCACCCTCTTTTGGAGCACCAGCAGGAAGACTACCTCATAGGCTTCAGACTACAGAAGTAGAAAGTATAAGATACTATTTTCAACACTGCAGAGAATTTCTGACTTCTCTTACAAAACACTGATGAACTGTCACACCAAACATAAGGGAAATAATAAAAGGCTTCCCAGGAAAAGTAGGATTTCTACTGCAGTCAGTGTTCAGTACTCAAGAATGAAATGGACATTAGCTTTCCATGTTCCTGTATCTACCCACTTACAAGGGGGTAACTTTGCACAGTAGTAAGTGCCAGGCTTTATGTCTTCAGAATCAATTTCTAGCAGCATATTTTAATAAATATCCTGAAGGTAAAGCTGATAAAAGATACCAGGAGTGCAAGCCGTACAAATAATTATGAACAGCCAAAGTGCATGGAAAGGTTTGTCAACCCACTACTAAACCACATAGAAGCTGTTACATGGAACTCCTACAGATAAGGAGTTAGCTACTGCATTATTTCTTCTTTTTGCCTGACAAATATATTGCTATTAGATTGTACCATACAGTATACAATGCGTAAGGCAACTGAGAAAGCTGACATTTACAGAGAGTATAATTTTTTTCTAATTTCATAGCTGAAAAGCAAAACAATATTTCATTCCAGTTTGTGGAATATGATCTGCAAAATACAGTAACTGTGAGTCTGCTGCAAAAGATCCAATTCTTTTGCAAGTAATCTAATCTGAAAGTGTGGAGCACCACACAAGCTCATTTATTTCTTCAACCGTTAGTGACACAGAATAGTTTCTTATGCTGACTCTGCAAGGTAGTACAACAGTAGGAAATTCTGTGTTAGTTTCCTTCATTTTGAGGCATTCAGTGTTGTACCTGAAGGTAAGAACAGTAAATTTAAGCTTGTCACCTTTTCAGATTTTTTTCTCTGAGCAGAAATGCAAAGTATTCGGAAATATGAACTTCCTTTTCCTTTCAACGTTGAGGAAAGCAGAGAAAAAATCCTGGGGACGTAGGATCCTACAAATGGAGACTCTTCAAACTCATTCAGTTTTTAACTAAACAGGCTGAGCTTAGTTCTAAGCTATAAGACTTCTACTGTCTCCCATTTGTTTGAAGATAATTCCAAATACCAACATAGCATAATGGACACAAGCCAACAACTACAGGAAAGGAAACACCCTTAGGAAAAGGTGCTGGCTGCCTAACCTTTGTGGACATCAAGCAAAGATCTGTCACCACCTCACTGCTGAGAAAGACATCCACCTGTTTCCTCAATGGTATTCCTAGAGCACATTACAGGGACCTGTAAAAATGCAGCTAGCTGTTTTTGGTACTAGTGTGGTACAATTTCTCCATCTGCTATTAAGAGCTGTCATGTACCCTAGTGGAAACCAGGACAGTAATTTTCCCTAAGTCAATGAAATCACAGTAAAATAAGCTCAGCACAGAGCAAATTCAACCCACCGGATGTATGCAAGAATCAAAGGCACACAGCAAAAGCATGCAACATACACCACACTAAAATCAATTCTAAAGGCAGATGGATTTCAGGCAATCAGGATTGCTTCCCCTACCCTGAATCTGAACTAGTTCTGCTGTCATGTAAAAAAATCTACTACAAAAACTTTACCCAGAGCTTTCATTAGCAAACTTGCAGTTAATCCCAGGGCAGCCTCGACAGTCAGGACACTGGAGGCAATTGGGACACCCAGCCCTCCACTCAGCACTGGTGAGACACCCCTGGAGTGCTGTGCCCAGCTCTGGTCTCCCCAGGACAAGAGAGATATGGACCTACTAAAGAAAGAGCAGCAGAGGACCAGGAAGATGATAAAGGGTTTGGAGCATCTGACATAGGGGGAAGAGGCCAGAGAGCTGCAACTGTTCAGCCTGGAGAAGAGAAAGCTTGAAAAACCTGATGAGGGGAGTAAAGACAACAGCCTGATTCTTCTCAAGGGAGCCCAGGACAAGAAACAACAAGCACAAAAACTCACATACAGGAGATTCCATTTAAACACAAGAAAAAACAAACAACTTTTTTGCTGTGAGGCTGGTCAAACATGAGAGGGTGTGAAGTCTCCATCCTGAGAGACACTCAAAACCTGGCTGGCATGGTCCTGAGCAACCTGCTCTACTCGACCCTGCTTTTAGCATTGGAGTGGAGCACATGATCTCTAGAGG
>NW_009917826.1:17424-32226 GCF_000696875.1 Nestor notabilis | reverse complement strand
CAGAGGATCTCTAGAGGCATGTTCCGATCTCAATTATTCTTTACTTCTATGACAGTTACACAGAATTTCTATACCTGATGAGTCCACCATTACTTCTAGTGGCCTGACTACTACATAAGTACATCTGAACTTAAAGCTCTGCAATAAACCAGTGACTTGTTATTGCAACAATGCTCTTGCATTTTAAATACAAAACTATCCCAAATTCCTCCACTCAAATTAGTTGCTGCTTCTCCCTCATCTACACAGAAATTATAAGATAAAAATACCTGTTTTCATTCGCATACTCCTATGCAACTTTATAAACAATAAGCAAATAGTTTTTGCTTTGCTTCAAAAGTTCACAACATTCATCTTGCAAAATCTAAAACTAAACCCAGCCCCATAGATTGTTCTAATCATCTCTGCAGATCCTGCAGATCTTTAATACGTAGCCTGCATACCCTTCTTATTTACTTTCTTTTTTTCAGCAGAGCTGTAAATCAGACTCAAATTTCATTAGCAGTCTCTTTCCCCTGTCAGATACAAGGGTGAGTAGGCCAAAACATCTCATGCAATATTAAGTTATGTCCTGGCTGAGACTTGCTCTCTTGGTTTTTCAGGGCTGGATATCTTAAAACTAGTCTTTTGTATTTCTGGTTTCTGTGGCAATTTGAAACTTATTTAAACAATATTAAAATAATTCCAAACCTCTCTATTCTAAGAGCCCAGTATAAGTGAATTTTAAAAGCACTCTACCACAACTTTTCCTTTTTTTTTTTTTTAAGTAGGAAAATAATATTGGAATTTAAAAGCATCTAACTTTAGAAAACACAGTGTGTTCAACAGTACAGGTAGTTCTTCACATTGTTAATGGCCCCCAAGAACACCAACGAGCCATGAAGCTGGAGAATTAACCTCTGACTTAATTATTAACCTCATGAATCGTATGGTAGGACTGGTGTTTGTCAGGAAATATTTTGGTTTCTTTTCAACTGGAGCACAGCAGAAAAAAAAAAAAAGTAAGTTCTGTAGAAAGAAAAAAAAAAGAAAAAGAAATAACTCTTTGCCTTTTCAGAAGTTCTGATAATTTTATTCTTAAAAAATTAAAATAATTCTATTCTGTTTCCAAAGAATATTTTTCAGAAGAGGACTTGTTAAAAAAAAAAAAAAAAAAAAAAAAGGAAGAAAGGTTAGTTTTTAGATCAACCATTTATCTTAGAGATTTTTAAATAATCATGGTTCAAAAGAAGGGGCAGTTCTATCCTCTACCTCTCTGAGACGTTTTTAAACCATCTTATAACCCACTAGTTCCACATGTTGCATTATTGTGAATCTGACTTCCTGCATGGCACTCGAAGTTAAACCCACCTGAAAATAAAATATTAATCTTTCCATGAGTAAGAAAAACCTTAGCACAATTAAAAAGATGTAGATATACTCTTTTTAATCTAAGAGTGATGGGCAGCTTCTGGTCTATATGTTATTTTTTTCTTTAAAGACTAAATACCAACAGCACGACATTCAGAGCCTTTGTAATAAAAAGCTTTTTTCCCCTTCTAGAGTCAGCCTTGGGTCCGTCGTCCTTATCTTAGAGACAGCTCAAAACATATTTTCCCAGCCTGTGCTAGACAGCAGCCTCAAGCTCCAGAAAGGCTCACGTCTCAGAGACTGGTCATAGTGGTTTGGACAGCATAGGTCCCAGCACCGCTATGAATTCCTGCATTCTTCACATTGCGCTCATGGACAAAAGCGGTGTACTGTCCCTCCGCAGCGCGGGTCCTCGGCGGGGCCCACGCATCCCACGGGCTTCCACCACGGTGACAGCGGTCGGTAGCATCAAAGGGCCTGGATTATTGAGGAGCGGGAGGGGGCACAATTAGCAAATAGGTATGGATGAGGAAGAGGGCAGAAAAGTAACACATAGGTAAAGACAAGAAGATTAATGCAAAAAGGCAAGGAAAACGGGCATTGCTGGAAGGTAAATACTGAGGGAAGGAGACATGCAAAGATATGTGTACATGACGACACTGTCGAATAAACCCCTTTTCTGCTCAGTACCATGCACATTTTTAAACAAGTCTGAAACAAGTTAAGCAATCCCATGTATACATTGTCTACACTTACCAAACGAAAAGCACTTCATATTTCAAAGCACTTCACAAAACTGAGCAAGAACCATGCGCATTTTATAGATGGAAGAAGATAACATGATGGAGAAACAGACCTCCCATGTATACAGCGCATTTTATTTGCAGGAAGCTGAAAGGGTTTAAGTGGCAGCTCTAAATGTACACCTGAATCAGGCATAGTTTTCAAAGTCACTGGAAAATGCAGATTCTAATGCAAGTTAAAAAAAAAAAGGAGAAAAAAAAAAAGAAGGAAATAGAAACTGAGGAGAGTGAGCATTATTGTGTGGGAGCAAAGAGTAGAGCACACACAAATTCACAGTTTGGGTTACTAAGGGACTAAATAATATTGAAGAAGCTGACTGTAGCTATACTTAATTAATATACATTTAGTTGGGAAAAGAACAATTTTTTAAGAAGATCACAATACAAACTAAGACCTTGCTTTCTAATTTTACATATGGGGGGGGCATGATGGTTTGTAAATTTTAAATTTTTAGTTCCTAAAATCAAAACCATAGAAATCCTGTGCACAGCTATGGCCAGTCTATACCACAGCTGGAATAAAGCCCTCCAAAAGCGAGGAAAAGGAGCAGGGAAGAACACTAATCACTTGAAACAGTGTTTTGAAAAAATATTTTTATGAGGAGCCCTTAGCTGGAGGCATAAAGCTGTAAGGCTTTAGGCACAAGCATCTCCACAGCAGCAGGGATAAGAAATTGACTGAAACAGATGAATTTTAACAGACTTTAAAAAATGGATAATCAATTGTTAACTATTGTCCATGTTGTACTAGGATCTTCACTGGTATGTTTTAGGAGAGGCTGATGCAAGGTACAGTCAGGTATCAAATAATCATAAACTAATCAAGCAAAGAAATTCCTAAAACAAGCTTACTCCTTCAATTCAGTGTAAATTTGTTATTCAATGACCCAGATCTAAACAAAGTGGAAGCACTATTGCTGTTCATCTAGAGAGGTCCTGGAGAGTCCCAGCTCAAATTCCACCTTCTCATGATCCAGAAAGCCTGGTTTAACAGTCCCAGCCCTGCCAGAGCAGCCAAGCAGCCAGCGCATGAGTGGGAAGATGACACATGTTAAAGCAAGGAAGCAGAAAAGCATGCAGGATTCACAACAGCAGTAAATGATTAATGCTCAGGGATAGTCCTCCTTTAGAAAAGAGAGAATTTATAGAAAGGTCACCCATGAGTAAATTCAGAGATTTGTTTTTTCGTGAAATATGCTGAGGAACTGACCTGTGAATACTGAAGGCTCCAGTCCTCAACAGTTACATTATTTTACCTGCTTTTCTAATTTAAGTAGTTAAGTGAAAGCTACATCCACTAGCAAACAAAAAAATAAATTAAACAAAAATTAAACATTCCCTACTTATTCCACAGCAAGGAAAAAAATATTAGAACTTTGTCTCCTGTCCTACCTCAGCATAGAAACAGCTACTTGAGCAAAGATTAAAGTCAGAATGACAGTGATTATATTTTAGGCATTCCAGCCTTGCAGTTAATGTTCCAGACCATGCAGACCAGCTTTCCTGTACAGACAGTTTTACGGGAATGGAAAAAAGAAACAAAAAATAAAAACCCTAAAATCCTTCCTATCTGGCAAAGTACTCTCTACAATCTGGCACAATTGCTGTTGGCAGCTGCAGCGTTAACATTTCAAATTAAAGGAAACATTGACATTAGGAAGGAATCTAAGCTGCAAGGTAGCCAATACAGGCATCTGCCAAGCATCATACAGAAACTTATGAGGTCGGGACCCTACTTCTAAACCCCTTCAATCTAACCATCTAAAAAATCCCCAGTCCAAAAGATTTTGGTGTTCTCAACAATCCTTGGCAAACTCTCTCTAAAAGAAGACTATTTTTCTGACAGAAAGTAAAGATAACTCATGCAGAAACAGGCCAATTAAAGACAGTAGCAGTTGAAAAGAGATTTTGTTAGCAGCATTGAGACACCAAGACTTGAAGGCACAACAGTCAAGTCACAGCCCCCGCAATAAATACATATGTTCTGGTAATTATATTAACCTAACCCCACTTCTCATCTAGGAAACCAGAATGTAGCTCAATTGCTGACTCAGCTCCAAACTGTTGTCTTCTTCCTACAGATGTATTTGCCCCTTATTACAGGCAGTATTGTTACCTCTGAACACATTAAAACCTTTTTGTCAGAAGACAACTGCCTTCAATAATGATGATATGTCTCTAAGAAACGTAACACATGCACGCTCTCAGTTAAAATGCATCCATTGCCAAGAAGCTCGTTTTCTTTATGGCATGCTGTTTTGTGTTACAAGCAGGTGTATTTTATATTCACTCCCACTCTTCTATAGAAAGGCCACATACTGCGGCAACTGGCATGTAAGCTTAGATTCCTTGACAATATTAAGACAGACAGGCTCAAGTTCTTAATCCTAAAACAGGCATACCAAGACCAAAACTGAAACAGACTGGCTACAGAGTCCTCTGCTTCTGGACAAAAGCAGTGGGATTTTATAAGCAACAGAAGCCTTGCAAATACTAGCAAGAACACTAGTACAAATAAGACACCCAAGAAGAGCTGTTTGGAGCAAGAGTCAAACATTTGCACCAAAGAAAGTACCATTTTCTAGCATACATCTTTCAATTAGACCAAAGGAATAAAAACAAAACCATACTGAGAATGATGAAGAATATATAAACCACCACCTTTCACCCACCACCATGGAAGGAATCGAGTAATCAACAGGATCTCATCATAGACAAGCACAGATTTCAGATACTAGATAAATCAAGGGCAAAAGAAAGAAAAAAACCAGCATTGATCATATGTTCTGATTGAAACTTCAATAAAACGTAACACAAAGCAGAATTGCCACCCCCCTTATAATCCAAAATCCATGAGATTCATAAATCTTATTGATTAAAGACTTTTAAACTGAAGTACATTTGTCACTGCACTGTTAGAAACCGGTAACATATACTTTTAAGAGATACTGCAGCAAAGTAGTTTCACATGTCTGACAATGGGAGAAGGACCTTTCTTCTGAGGGCTGAAACTGCTTAAGATAAGAGCTTTTGTGTTGCTCCATTTCATCACTGCTACTGCTGCTCCTGGAGCCTCCCAGAAGCCAGAATTACCCTTCAAGGAGAAGCCATACTGCTGCAAATGCACAAGAAGCTGAAAAAGTTAAGACTACATGTGCACAAGTACTGGGTTGATATATGTCAGTTTTGGCTTTGAAATACCTTTGCAATATAAAATTACTTTCATATAAATTATATGTACATTTATCTTCAAACAAATCACCCTCATTTTGAGATGCATCCGATCATAAAACAGATAGTCTGATTACATGAAATCAAAGCTCTTATCTTCTGCTTGTGTCATTTTCCTCAAGCTCCCATTCTATCCAAGATAATGAAAAAAGTCAGCTTGCCCATTTCACAAGGTTCAAAAGCTAATTCACAAGGATAGTGGTTTACAAGGTTCTGCATTTTGTAAAGGATCAAGGTAAGTCCTTGGGCCCCGTAATACCAAGGAAAGGGTTACAAGGAGTATTATGGCAAATGAGAAGGACCGAGCTCTCTCCAAGACTTAAAAATGCTGTTGCTGATTTAATAATTTCTTTACCCCTGGAGAAATTTTCTTTTGGTTAGCAGTGACTAAGCCTGTTGTCCTCACCTCCCCATCCTACATTCACAGCAACAAATTAGCTGCATCATCACTAACTTGACTGTCAACTTACATTAAAGATACAAGGATGGCAGCTTATTTAAGTGCAGATAAAGAAACAGCCAACTGAACCATGCATAAGCAAGCAGAATTAATTTCCCAGAAAAGCAGAACGTACCACTTCTTGTCTTGCTGGCTGGCTCCTGGGCTCCTTGGGAGGTTTTCTATTTCCACTAAGACTGGGGCAGAAGGAACTGCTGTTAGGACAGGTAGGTTTGGCTTTGCATTCCAGCTCTTTGGAGACAGAATATAAACAAGTAAGTTACTATACACACATTAATGAAGCGATGACACATTACACGTAGCAAAACATGTCATCACTTCTCCTCAAGCACCAAGCTAAAGCAAGGCTGTTGTCTTCCCTTACTTCCACAGCACTGGATACCTACATCTAGTCTTTTCCAGTTCTGCATACTGGGACTATAATGAATCCAATGCTGCTCAAAAGTTTCACTAAGAAGCTATAGCCTGCTGTGTCCTTTTTAAATTCATGCAGTAATGTTTTCCTTCTGTGATGGCAATTTTTGCAGTAACAGCCAGCACCTTTGGGTTGTGAGCCTTTGGACTGCCATTTGAAAAGTAACTGCTCACAATAAAACAACTCCTTTTGCATAGAAGGCAAAAGGCTGGGCTCAGTATGCACCACAAAGAGACATGGGTCTTTCCAAACCCCAAGTCCTGCTTTTTGATACTCGGAAGGAGAATTACTTCATGCTAACATTTCTTTTCAGTGAAACAAAGTATTCTGTGTGCAAAGGGACGAGTCTCTGATTTCCCTCTTAAACTGAGAAAACACTGAACTTTTGCTAAAAATGTATTCTTAAATCTGCAGGTGCATTCCCCTTTTAGAGTTAAAAAAATACTGTAACGAGGAATCAGCATAGGTGCTGATGAGTTGCACACACCCTACCCCACCCTTTTTTTTTTTCAGGTTACTTAGGACATAGAATTAATGTGGTTTGGATAGTTACAACCCTCACACAAAGGTACTTTGTGTATCCATAAATAGCATAATTTTTATAGTGCTGGAGCATGCAGTATCTTTCTTACTCCAACTAAATTAACTGATTATCTTTCTTGTAAATTAGTAGTCATTTCTCGGCACGCAATTTAGTAGCTAACCATTTGTAACTTTCAACTGGAATAAAATCACTGGATTTTAAGAACGAATAAAAAAAAAATCCTCAAATCTGTTGCACTACAGGAAAACTGTCTTTTAAAAGAGAAGAGTCCTTACTTGTGATCCATTAGTTTGGTGTATAACTGCATTGTTTGCAGTACTGAAAGACAAAAATGAATTTACATCAGAATTAGATTAACAAGGCAGAATGGTAAGGATTTTCAGAAAGAAACACGAAGTCTAACAAAGACCTTTCCAAAGTACTTAACTGTTCTCAAAAGAACCCTTAGTAACTTCTGGTTTAGGTCAGTTGCCTCATTCTAGGTAAACTAAGAGTATCATATTATTTTTAATTTGTTCAAGCTGTAGTTTATCTGTAGTTCATTTAGTTTTTCCTCTTCCTTTCCTAAACCAGTTTGGTTTAGAAACTCTGACTGATTCAGCAGTAGGGCGGAGCACTTTTAAAGAAAAACCAATATAGGTTTACTTAAACACTCAGTAAAATGTGACATTGTCAAAACCTCACCTACATGCTACAGATACTACATTTGTTCTACATCTAAGACTCTTCTGATTAGAAGTTTCAGATCATAAAGCTTATCAGAAAAATTCATCAGTTTCTTCAGCATACAATCTCTAATGGACTGAATTACTGCTTCCGAGTCTTAAAAGCAGTCATTCGAAATTATGTGCACAGCAGCTCAGCACAGCATTAATAATAATTTCATACTACTAAATATTTAATATATTTAATAAATTAAACTTCATATCCCTATTTCTGAATCTGCAAAAGACATTTCACAGTTTCACATTTTTGAGACTTAAAAGCATTAACACCCTTTAATAATAGCATTATTAACAATAACTATGCATTATAAATCTCATGAAAAGCAAACTTTTTTCCCAGACTTCTAATATTTTAAAAAAACGGTTCCAGTCTCCTATGACCCATTAATCTTTTGATTTACAGTCCGCACAATAACTATCCAACCTGGCAAGCTGGCAATCCCAACAGATTTCTCTATCTACTTCAGCAATTCTTTAGAACTATTTTACTTAAATACCATCATGTCAAGAGCAAACAACCTGTTTCTTGCCTGTTTCCCAACTTTGCACCTGCCTTATTGAGAGAATGTGGAGGTTACCACAGAATAGCGCACATTTAACAGGAATATTAAGGAATGCCTTGTAGGTAGCACATTCCCCTGTACTGAGTTAAAACAAAGGAATGGAACAACATACATCTTTAATGATGCATTTCAATTACCAACGCTCGAGTGTAGAGTTTCAGAAATGGCGTAGATTGCTCTGGAGACTAACATAACAGTGCCACACCTAGGTACAGATCAGAAGACCGCCATCTTATCAGAAGGAGAAACTGCAGATGAAGTTTCTCTTCCCACTCTCAGAATGACCTCAGCAGCATGAAACTCAGAGAAGGGCATCACAACACAGCACGTGAATAGCACTAATTAATCAGGCAGTCACATCTTGCATGAGAGGAACTTTAAGCACTTCAATGTCACCAGTTTTGAAGAGTATTTTCCCGTTTTATAAAGAGACAATACAGGAGGTCACAAAGGCAGACCTCTATTAAAGTAACTGCAGCCTTGTCCTTAGACAATTCCTAGACTTTCTCCCCCCTCTCACATGAGAAACAACCCTGCTGCTATAAATACAAAACACAGGACCGTATTACACCTTAGTTTTGAAATGTTACTTCCTTACATTCCTCACCCAGCTCCTGACTGCCTTGACGCTTAACATCTATGAGTACCTACTTTTAAAAAAGAATTTGGTTGCAATTGATCACTGTAGTGTTCACAAGTTATTAGGGCAAAGGACAGAACCAGAACTGAGTGACCTAGTTCCTTTGCTACCAGCTAATTCATTAGAGCATGATTTCCTCTCTTCCTTGAGGGAAGAGTTTGAAAACTGTATGATTCAGATTCATATGAGTATTTTACACTGCAACAACAAGTATGAACCTACACATGCAAACTCTAGGTATAGAAATAAAGAATCAAAAGGCCTCCCTCTCAATGTTGTTGTGAATAATTTAGGATAAATACATAAAATACTTCAGTATATAAAAATAAATGCAAGTATAGTACAGAATACAAAATCATCAATATATTTCGAATATTTATTTTACTGTATTTTCCCTGTCTGACCTTCACTCAATTATGTATTTCAGTCACACAGCCAGATTTTGGAAAGAAGACACCCTCACACATTTTTACCCAATCTCTTCACATACAGCAAGAATCACTACTAGTCATAAAACCTCTTTGCCTGCTAGTAAGCTAGTCTGGCAAAATCTTCTATGTGACAGCAATACAGGAGCTTTGCTTTGAACAGGAGGTTTTGTATAAAGCAAACAAACACAAAACCCACAGCAAAACCACAGTTAAGAGGTTAGCACTTTCTACATTTAACTAGTATTACAACCTCCTCCTGCAGACACGTGCTCAAGTACAGGTGGCAAACATCAAAGAGAAATTTAAGTATTGGAATGCATCTTACCTTGTTTCTTCAGGTTTAGCAGCATGTGCTGCAAAAATAGAAAGTGTTAATTAAAATTCAACCATATAATTAGGTTATTGGTTAAATACCAAGTATATTATTAATAAAAATAGTCTTGCACCACCTAAAAGTAGGCAACTAAAAGAGCAAAAGTTGCATGTATCCCATGTAGAATGTGCAAAACCCAAAATTCTAAATTAGAAAAATACAATTAAAAAATCTGAACGGCAAACCAAAAAGTTGGTTTTAAAAACAAATATCTAAAAGTATGCATGGAGGTGACACTTGACCCTATGCAAGTGAGAATAAGAGAAAAGGTATCACATTCTGTAAGGTTGTGACAACAGAGTGCAACTCCTAAGAACAATGACAAAATCTCATTGCCAGATTTCAAACTTGATTAATAAATTTCAAATATTATCATTAATATATTGCTGTGCCCTGGACCCAAGTTTTCCATCTTCATGCAGAGGCCTATTGTGCAATATTAATGGGTGCTTTACCTGCTAGGCAAGCTATGATGACATGCTCTGGACAAAAGATTTTCTGATAAATACATACGGTCTCCCAAATAAGGCAAAGAAAACTAACTTTGAAAACTCAAGAAAAGGGAAAACAGCTACAGAAGAATCCCTACACAGAACTTTCGAAGGATACGATTACTTGATTCTCACAGTGGATTATACTTCCCAGAACAGAAGGTCTTTTACCTTTCATTTGCAGTGTTCGTCTTGAGTATCTCTTGCTGGGCCTTCTTTCAAAGGATGCTGATCTCCTGGCTTTGTTGGTCTTGGTTGTTTGATACTCTGTTTTCCCACTAACAATGCCATGTAAAAATATAAACCAATAAAACAAAAGGCTTGCTTTTAATGACAGAATACAGACACTGCTCATTAAAACATCACACTTCTATTTTGAATTCATAGCTTAATAACCCGACCTCAGTTCTATTAAAATAATACCGATCTTAACAACTCCAAAGACCTTTCACAAAAAAGAGAGTTTCTTAATCTTCACCCTATTTTCCCACGACAAAAGGCTGAAGCAATGATGCTTTAAAACATAAAGTTGATGAAAAATCAGATTTGCCCTTTACATATTTCTGTGATCACATTCCATGCAGTTTGGGAGAGGTTAAAAATTCTAGGAGAGTAAAGCTTAAGGTATGTTACCAAAGGTCATAAGGAAAGATGATAATAGGACTAAAATCCAGCATTTAGATCCTCTTGTTCCCAAACAAGTCTTTTTTCCCCAAATTTGGCCAGAGTCTGCCCCAAAGCAGTAGCAGCCTCCTGTTCTGCTGACTCCTTGGTACCATCGATCCTTCCTGCAGCAGACCTGACATATTGCTACAGCTGCTGGAAATGGAAGCAAAGTACACGCGTACTGCCTGGGGTCGCACCTCATCCCCTTCCATATGTTCTCACCAACTCCAGTGGGGCAACAGACAGTATCCTGCAGACTGGTCTGAGACCACAAGCCATTGAGAAGTCTGTCCATGCTCTGGTAGTGCCTAACATGGAATGGGTGTTATCTTAGGCTTCTGAAGCACTACCATCACACAGGAAACTCAGGAGTCAAAAGACTTGCAATGTCCCACCTGTGCAAGTCAATCATCAGTCCTCTATGATAAGGTTTTAAAAAGGGTGGGCTTTCAAGATGAAGTGACCTATAAAACAAATGTACTACATATGCTATGTAAGGAACATAAACCTTGAGAAACCTTTGGACCAGAATCACCTAAAGATACATCAGAAAAACACAGGGGGGAAATCCATATGATTTAATAGAACTAATAATGCGACTCAGTTTGCAAGTTTCACTGCTCTCTATGTCCTAGGTGAATGAATACCAACTTCTCTCCCGTTTCCATGCATAATCTCAGATAAGCAAGAAATGACAGAAGGTACGTGCTAAATGACAGGTGACACTGACCTGTATCGGAACCGGGATCCTAACCGAATGAAGCCTGATCGACTTGAGCTTTTTTGGACAGGACCTCGGAGCCGGAAGAAGGCATGATGTTCCACTGCACATTTCCACAAGTGTTTGCAGGCTTTGGGATGATCCAGTCTAAAGACAAAAGTGTGCTCCTGCTCCTTTCCCTTAAAGCACACAAAGCACACTGACAATTTACAAGGGGTTTGAATAAGTCAAAGCTACAATTCAATGCAAGACAAATAAAAATTGTTTTTGATGAATACTGAAATGAATGTTTAAAATGTTTACAGCTTTCCAGAAGCTGTAATGAACAACTGCTCGATTGTCTGAAATTGGAAAGGGCTAGAGATCATACAATTAACAAGTCAAACCTCTGAAGAAATACGAATTAAAGACATTGTTATAACAGGAAAGTACTTCTCAATGAGGCTAACATGGTCTCACTTTCAAATCTGATTTCCTCAAATTATCAATGCTCACATTATTATTTCAGCTCTGAACAATTTCTTCCTATGAGAACAATTCTGGCACCTGCTTAAGGAATTCATTCCCCTAAACACTGTACATAGCCCTTTCGTAAACTTTCTTGCACAATGCACCCTGTTTCTAAATAATCTGGTGTACACTAGTTTCACGAGGTATTCCCCTTTTAAGAACAGGGTGAGAATAAAAGTAATTAAGCCTATTTATTTTATACTTAAGTCCCTTCATTCTCTTCCTCTCTCCAACTAACAACCAAAAGTCTTGCTAGGCATCCATGTTAATTCTCAAAACTTAAAGGAAACCAGAGTATGTAAACTAGTACTGTATAATAAGACTGAGATGCAACTAAGCAGACAGTTATCTACCTGTTCATCATCTTCAACAACTACTAGAGTGAGTTTGTTCTTCTTGAAGTCAAGCCTTGTTATCTTTGGCCTGCAAGACGAACAGAAAAAGCAGGTTATGTCAAACTACCTTAGTAACTCACTGAGAGGTATGTTCAATGTGCTGATCCAAGTCCTTCTACCAGATTTTTTTTTTCCTGGTTTTCTGGGTGTTTTAAATTTATGCAGTAGGGCTTGATTTTAGCGCAGATACCAATGTACCACTACAACATTTAACATTTAATTAGAAACTTCAAGATAATAAGTCAGCAACTTCTAAAGAGGTAATTCTACTGGAACTTAAAATATTAATTACTTGAACTGAAATCAAACTGCACCCAAATGCTCCTGCTTGCCTACTCTTCCACAAGCCCATGAAACTGAACTCAGAAAGTCACAAAGGCAGGCCAAAATAATACTACTTTATTACAGAAATAAAAATCACTGTACAATATAGCACAGATCAATTCCTATGATAACTGTTTCAGAAAATCCCAGCCAAACAGAATGTAAGCACGACATGACACAAAACCACAACCATTTCCACCCCTCCCTGCTCACCAAAAAAATACCCAGAATTGATGGTAGAGGGACAAGACACACAGATAATATTTCTGCTAAAAAGTTAGTGTTCTTCTGAGAAGTTTATAAAATTGGACTTGGTTAACCCAAAATAACTAGTCATATGATGAAATCTCACCTTATCATCTGCCTGCTTATTCTTTGTACACAGTTTTGAAAGACTGGATGGGAATTAAGAGAATAAAGCACTTAAGAATCCATGAATGCCTGTGTTCCCAGCTCCACATATGCTAGCTAGGTTTTTCACCTTGTGTTTTATGCAATATAAAGCCCTGCAAAATTTCATCACAATGCTTCTAAGAAACTGTGGGGTATTCCTTAGGTACTTGACAAATAAAGCAGCAAATATGTTCATAAAAAACAAAGGAAGCTCTATATCCCCTGACTATATATAGATCTGGTTTTGGGTTTATTTGTTTTTCATTAGTCCTTACTGATGGGCAGAAAGAGACAAGACATTTCTGCCCTTTACTGGGCACAAAGAGACATTTTTTCTAATGAAAACCTGCCCAGATGACAGTATGTGCAAAACCTGCACTAGTACTTTTCTGTACTCTTTTTCAACTGTAAGGCTTCTGCAGAAGCAGCAAAAGAGTAAAAATTTAAAATATATCTTAACATACAATCAAAGAGCTTACCAGAAAAACAAACCAATCTTTGTGTCTCCTTCAAAGACAAGAACTCCTGTAGGTGTTAGTCCCAGGCTGTAATCATTGCCATCTCTTGCCTAATTGCCACAAAATAAAGATTATGTTCATTTTGATCTTTGACCCTTTATCCAAATTACTCCAGTGTAGCGTAGCTTATTTGCCCAGTGTTATAGTTAAATGTATATCTACTTATTTTATACAACAAAACTCTTGCGTTTAAATGATCTTATGCAATGGATTTTTCTAATTTGCAACCCCTCAATAAGGCTGACTAAAGTGGAAAATTAGTTTCTTGATTTGTTTGTTTGATAAGGACCTCCTTGTGTATTTCTCTCACTTCCTTCTCCACAGGATCTATTTTTACTTGTAGTTCTTCAGCTGCACCCCAGCCAGTTTTAACTTAATTGTTATGATTTTCATGTAGCTTTTAATCTAAATACAAACTGTACTACATATTGCCACACCAATCACGTATTTAACACAGAGCAGATATGCTTAGTCTAAAGTTACATCTTCTAGAAAAGTATACCATAAAGAAGAACGCTGATGCAAAGCCAGATCACTTGTCACACAGTTTAGATGAGTACAATATTCCCCCACCCTCCCCACACCCCCCAGCAAAAACAGTGTTGAAATGCAGGACAAAGCTAACATTACCATTACCAAAGGTCACCAAGCTGTGGTTAAACATACCTTGACTATGTGCATGTCTACACCATACATTTCCAGCCACTTAGCTTTGTTTAAGTAGTTAGTTTCTGCCTGTGCTGGTGTTTGCCCCCTGAAATAAATGGTTTGCTGTTAGGTAAGATGCCTGAAAAAAGCACAGAAAGCAAAAACCGGTATATAGAAAAGAAGAAAAGAACTACCTGCAAGTCTGTGAAAAATCTAAACACTGCTGACACTTGTTTACTTTGAATATCGATGTCACTTTTCTAAGTTTTAATCTGAAACCACTGCTGAAAAATTACTACATTTCAAGAAGCTGCACCTTACCATTTAACTCAGACCTTCAAAAAGCTTCATTTTTCACATTACATCCTCTTACAAAATATGACAGAATGATATTAGTATTACGTTTCTGAACAGGACCACAGAAGCAGCATTAGCAACACCTTCTTAATACAGTCCCTCACAGAAAAATCAGTGCGAACAGCTGGTTAGCATGCACTGGAAGATCTAGTACCTGCACTCCTTCCACTTCTCAAAAATGGCTAGTTCCATCTCTTCGGTCTGGGTGGGAACAAACCTGAACTCAGACACCAGTTCAGGGACA